>NC_077227.1:7481362-7484951 GCF_027887165.1 Monodelphis domestica | reverse complement strand
GAAGGATTGCTATGCATGCCCATTCTCTGGCCTAATTTGGGAATAATAAGGTCTGAATAAACTCTTTCTTTCTGCTTGATATTCCACAACTTCAATGGCGATTCCCCATTCCGTGTCCGATGAAGACATGCAGAGGAGAGGGCGGCTGCCTCCGCTCTGGTCCTTGGAGCTCGGGAGCTGTGAACAGCAGTGCAACTCCTCAAGGACCTGGGGAGCCACCAGAGTGCCCGAAGAGGGCCCAACAGCCCCAGTGCAGCGGGGCAGATGCAGCTTCGAGAGGCCTGTCCTTCCAGCTTCAGGGAGATGGGGAAGGCCGTGCTGAAACTTAAAGAGAGGAAGAGGAAGACCAGCGAATGGAGCATTTTTTAAACTCCTGCTGTGGGCCAGGGCCTGGGCCTGCCCTGTGGATGGGAGGAAAGGCTCTTCAACGCTCACTTCTGCTCCCAGGGAGCTCCCGGGCTCTACCTCTGAGCTAGGCACTAAGAATTCGGAAAAGGGAAAAACACAGGAAGCCGTCACGCTGACCTCTTCCAGAGGAAATCAGGAAGGGGTTCCTGGAGGTGGTGACACTTGAGATGAGCCTGCAGGGAGCCAGGAATTTCAAGAGCTAGAGTTGGGGAGGGAATTCTGGCAAACCAAGACTTGTTCCGGAGGAATGGAGGACGAAGGTGGTCCCTGCCCCAGGAGGGCAGGGTGGGATCTGAAAAGGAATTGTGGGACGGAGACCAAAAGTGTGAAATTCCTTCCCTCAGGAATGGTTCTAGTTTTAGATACTCTCCAGATTCTGCCCGTTCTCTGTCCTCTTGCCTCCCCTCATCATATCCCCGACGTCCCTCAGAGGCTCAGCAGGCCCCTTCGCCCCATGTCCCTCGGGGCACGCCAGGCCCCCGTCCTTTGCTTCTGGCTCCTCCCTGTGAGCCCTGCCTTGGAAGGCCTTCCTCGCTCCCCAGTCTCTGAAGGAAAAGCCGCCCTGCCTGGCCTCTGCCTTGTGCCGGCAAGATCCATGTGGGGAGGGAGGAGCACCCTCATTTAAATGGCCTCTGCGAGGGGCCCAGCATCTCTGGGGCGGATGCAGACATCTCTCTTCCCACGCCAGGCACTGGACAGGTTGGGCCGCGGCCCTGCCCGGGCTGGCTGGACCCACCAGGGACTGTCCTGGAGGGCAACGGCTGGCCTGGGTCGAAGCCTGGAAGCTCTTTCCCAGGGGCTTCTCGCTCTCCCTGTGGCCATTGGCAGGCCTCGAGGCAAGGAGCCAGCGAAAGCTTACAAGGCAGGCACTGACGGCGTGCCGGTTCACACAGCTGCTGAGTTGTGAGCCTGAAGCCCAGGCTCGACCAGCAAGGCAGCCGGAGGGGACAAAACAGTCCGGATTTGGGGGGCTCCGGAGGAGGCGACAGCCTCAGCGCGGAGGGAGGCAGGTCCTGTGGGAAGGGCCCCGGGGCTCCGGGCTCCCGAGTGCTCGGCACTGAGGAGAGGGGCACCGCGCAGCGGCAGGGAGACGAGTCCAGGTAAGGCCATGCGGCACTGCCCGGCCCGCGGGACCAGAGCTGGGACCGCTCTGCTGCCTAGAGGGTGTCGCGCCCCGTGATGGAATCGCTGCGTCATCAGCGGGGAGGAAGAGCTCGGCTCCAGAGAGGAGGCCGAAGCAGGGGACAGCAGCAGGCCCGATGCCCCCCATGACGGACGTGGCGCCCCGATGGGCATCCCCCGGGCCTCACAGGGAGGAGATCCGCGGGGCGAGGCCAACGATGGCTCCGCGGTGGCCTCTCCCCCCTTCCCGTGGACGGCGGCAGTGACGTGTCAGTGGTCCCTTTGCTCCACCCTCTTTTCTCTTTCATTCTCTGTTTTAACAAATGGCTCTGGGAGGGAACAAGAGGGGAGGATGCTGTGGAAGTTGCAAGACGGTATAAAAAGAAAACAATGACGTTCTCTTTTGTAATGAAAGATTTAGCTCAGAAGCCTATTTTTCAGTCCTGTTCATGCTCTGTTCAGTAGGTGTGTGGGCCCAGGGACATCCACGTGCTCGGAACGCTCCATTCACCCTGGCTTTCTCTGCTGTCGAAGCTTTCCCCCGAGCTGCGGTGGAGAGTAGAGTCCACTTTTTGGTCAAGCCAGGACAAACCGATGGCATGCTGACTAGAATGCAGTAGAAACGGGTTGGTCTTGTTCATCTGGAAATGAAGGCATGATATCTCTTGACCTGAAGGAACCCTGGAGGCCATCTTGTTCATTCCCTCATTTTACAGATGAGGAAACTGAGGGGCGTGGAGGTTAAGGGACTTGCCTAAGGTCATACAGACCGAAGTAAAAAAACAGCTAAGATTTCACCTGAGGGCCTATCACTATTGATTAGACCTTGCTTCGTCCTCACCCTCCGCCATCTTCTTTATCTCCTCACCCACTGGTCCCTTCTTCACCAGACGCCATGCCCAGGCCATTATTCATCCTCACAACCCTTGTGTGATCTCCTTTACCCTCACTCTGGAGACTTTTATAGGACAGCTGACGCCATGGAGGACGGAGGACGTGGGTCTGCCTCTATGGTGACTCGAAATAGAGATACATATGTAAAGCGTGGGCTTGTTCCAAAGAATCAGTGTCTCGAGTACAAGATGGCCAGGCATGGAGAGAACGGGTCTGTCTAAAGCCTGAGAGTTTGGAGGAATGGCTGCTTCAGTGAGAGCGAGCTCCGTGATTATGGCAGGACCCCCCCCCCCCAGTAGAATCTGGGGCTGCACTGACAAGCCGTGTCCTTCCTGCTGAGCTCTAGCCTATCACAGCAAACACGGAATGTTGCCTTCAGTTCTAGAGGCCGTGTTTTAGAAAGGATGCAAAATGGCGGAGTCCAAGGAATGGGCAGGATACTTAGGCTGCACAAGAGCACACCTGCGGAACTTGGTGGCCTTGTTCAGAGGACTGCCTATGGAAGATGGATGGGGTGAATGCTAGCAAGAGGCCCATCGAGGCAAGAGAAGCTTCCTCACAAGATCCAGCCCAGGAGATGGCAGTTTGGCCTCCCAAGATCTCTGGCCAAGGATGGACGCCTGCTTGCTGTGAGTTGTAGAAGGTGCCGCCACTCATCCTGGGTGTGGAATCCCACCTTTCCCTGGAATTGGGTGATCCTGGATTCTTGCTAGCCTTGGCTCCAAGTGCAGTGGGTGCTTTGATAAATGGTTGTTGAGCTGACCCCAATTGGCTCAATTCCAGGGATCTGGGAATCAAGAAATGGCAAGCAGGCACAGAATGTTTGTGACGATGGAAGGTTCTCCAGGCGTGACGCATTGGACCTGGCCCCAGACTTGAACGGACGCCTTTTGTTCCAGGGAGGCCTTCATCGCTTCCCACACGAGATCTGCCCCTGCCCGTTGGATGGGGATTACGAAGAAGTCTTCCTGGAAAGAGCCTCCCCTCTCCCCCCTTTTTCTCTTCGTCCAGTCACACACATTGTGTGTGTGATGGGTGCTGCAGGTCGTCCCGGTGCTTCGGGGCTGAGCGGCACCCATTTGCACCTTTCCACAGAACGTGTTCTTTGGGGGCAAGACGGGCCGTGCCCCTGCTGCCCTGCTAGGGCCTGGCACCGCGCCTGGCG
>NC_077227.1:7371362-7478862 GCF_027887165.1 Monodelphis domestica | reverse complement strand
CCTCTGCGTGTCCAGGGAGTGGAGGCAGGCCAGGCAGGCAGGAAATGGATTCAGACAAGGAAATGCAAAATGTTGACCTAACAGCTCTCAGTGAGGAGCTGGGGGTGTTCAGAGACCTCCCGGGCTGTGATCCTGTGGCCCTGGGACAAGCTGTAGGAGCCGGCTAGGGCTCTCACTTCCTCCCCTGTCTTCCTTCTGAGTCACCTGATGATTTTCCCGGGGATCCCTCCCGGCTGTGGCTTCTGCGTCACGTCCTTCTCCCAAGCTTGCCCTTAGGAGCCAGGCCAGATTTCCATGGACGGTTCCTCTCCATTCACCTCTCTCTCCTGGGGGGCCTCTTGTGCCCTAAGCACGGGGAAGGGGAGTGGCAAGAATCCCTGGAGGTGGGAAGTTGTGAGTCGAGTTGGGGAGACACCCGAGAGTTGCATTTCGCTGACTTCCTTTCAGACTCCGCCCTGAGAGAGGAACTCTGGTCTGGTCTTGTTGGGCTCTGTTTTTCCTCTCTCGCCACGGGGCGATCCCGGAAAGGCCTTGCCTCCCACTGATGTCTTTGGACAACCGTTGTTTCCTTTTTGTTTTTTCAGCTGAGACGGCCTTAGCATCCGGAACTACCCGCTGATAACAAGCATTTATGAAGTCCCTACTGTGTGCTGTGCTAGCATTGCATCCTGCATCCCTAGCCAGCACTAGTTAGCTTGACTTTTGGCCTGCCACTGAACGTTGAGGACTGTGGACGCGGGAGTGAGGCTGATGACTTTGTAGTGTTGCCTCACCAATCCCGTTAATGTGCAGATCAGAAGGCATCATCCGTGATGTCCCCTTCAAGTTCAAAGGTCACCAGCCACAAAGCACCCACTATGTGCTGCGCTCAGTTTGAGGCCACAAATACAGGAACTACGAGTATACTCTGAGTGAGGGTAAAATAGCTGCGTTTCTTGCTAGTAAGACCAATTCCTTTGCCAGTGCAGATCAGACCTCCTGGGCGAAGGTCCTCTTAGAGGGCTGCTCAGAGTGCTCAGGCTTGCCAACGTCACAGCGCCATTGTGGGTCACAAGGGGAACGTGCGCACAGCCTTCCTGCGGGCCAGGGCTCTCTGCCTGCTCCCCGTGCCGCCTTGTCCGTCCTACGGTAACAGCTGGAAATGACGCACACGATCCCGTGGGGTGCCGCTCCGCCGTCTCGAAGCCCCTCCTGAGTCCTGGGGGGCCGGGAGGAGATCCCTTAAAATGGCCGACGTGATGCTGCGTTGGCCAGGCCTGCTTGGAGGTAGCTGGGGAAGCCGCTTTGGTTGTGTTATCGTGAGAAAAGGGCAAAGAAGCGTTTCTTGCTGAATCGTCAGCTCCATCTATTGAAAAATGAATTTTCCCACCAACAGCATTGCCCAAGCTATTGGGGGGAAACAGTGCAGTGAGTGGGGCTCGCTTTGATGTCCAGCGCTCTGCTCTGATGGCTCCCTCATGGAGACCAGGAGAGGCGGCCACCTCCCTTGGCTCGTCTCTCTCTGTCCAGCGATCCTGGAGGCCCTCGGGGCATCGCTATTGGCAGCGCTGAGCTTTCTGCGGAGGGGCATCCGAGACGGAAAACCCGCCTGGCCGCGCCGTGCCCGGAGGGGGCATCCGAGACGGAAAACCCAGAAAACCCGCCTGGCAGCGCCGTGCCCGGAGGGGGCATCCGAGACGGAAAACCCGCCTGGCCGCGCCGTGCCCGGAGGGGGCATCCGAGACGGAAAACCCGCCTGGCCGCGCCGTGCCCGGAGGGGGCATCCGAGACGGAAAACCCGCCTGGCAGCGCCGTGCCCGGAGGGGGCATCCGAGACGGAAAACCCGCCTGGCAGCGCCGTGCCCGGAGGGGGCATCCGAGACGGAAAACCCGCCTGGCAGCGCCGTGCCCGGAGGGGGCATCCGAGACGGAAAACCCGCCTGGCAGCGCCTTGCCCGGAGGGGGCATCCGAGACGGAAAACCCGCCTGGCAGCGCCGTGCCCGGAGGGGGCATCCGAGACGGAAAACCCGCCTGGCCGCGCCGTGCCCGGAGGGGGCATCCGAGACGGAAAACCCGCCTGGCAGCGCCGTGCCCGGAGGGGGCATCCGAGACGGAAAACCCGCCTGGCAGCGCCTTGCCCGGAGGGGGCATCCGAGACGGAAAACCCGCCTGGCAGCGCCGTGCCCGGAGGGGGCATCCGAGACGGAAAACCCGCCTGGCAGCGCCGTGCCCGCGAGGGCTGCGTTCCCTGCGCGCTTCAGGGGGGCATCGGCGCCGGCTTAATTACACCGCAAGCCGCACTAACGATTATTGGAGAGAAGCAGCGGCTTCCGCCGCATTTCATAAATCCGACGTTAACCGAAGTAAAACACTCGAGTTAAATGGCTTCTGTCCCCCTCAGTTCCCTGCAAGGAGCTCGTAAATTTGCTGTGTCTCCTTCGGCTCTCCTTGACGACACGAAGCAATTGCTTTAGCCCTTGTCAGCCGTCAGGACGTCCCCTCCAGCATCTCTTCCCGCCCTCCCGGGATGGCTGCCCTCCGCCGGGGAGCGGCGCGGCCCGTGACAGGCCCTCCCGGAGCCTGGAAACACCGTCATGGGCAGACGTAAAGGGAAACGTCTCCGAACGGCTTTTTCGGTTACGGCATCCGGGGGACGCGCCAGGCGAGTGGAGGCAGGGCCGGCCTGGGCCCCTTCGCTCTGCCGCCGCGCACCAGGACGTCTGGCACGTGGCTCGTCCTCGCCTCCCCACCCTGGTCGGCCCCGTGTTTGTCTGCGGTCGCACGGAAGAGGGAGGCTTGGCCGGGAGTCAGAAAGACCCGCGTACGTGACCCCAGCCTCAGCCATCTCTAACATGGAGTGACCCGGCACGGAGCTCCCGGCAGGTGGGCGCAATGGTTAGAGCGCTGAGCCTGGACTCCAGCCTCAGACCGTGAGGAGCCGTCGTGGAGGCTGGGCAGTAGCTTCATCCGTCTGCCTCCGGGCCCACGTCTGTCAGGTGGTCTGCAGAGAGATGGCAAAGCACCGCCGTGTCTGCCAGGAAACCCCCAGAGGGGTCCCGGGGTAGCGCCCGGCCCCGCCTCCCTTTGGCAGTCATCGGTGTGCCGATGGGGCACGGCTGGCCGTCCTGCTTGTCCTTCACGGGTGCACTACCTGTACTCTCGGTATGGTCTTTGCATCGTCGTCCCAGGCTCCCAGGCGCTGAACCCAGCTTACTTACAAACTCACTGGAGAAAAGGAAAGGGTTGGAGCATCCTGGCAGCCTCCTTCCCCCACGGTCCGCAGGGCTTGGTGGCGGGAGGTGCCGCCTCTCCTCTGGGGACAAGAACTCAGCTGGCCGTCAGCAGGTCTCCTTCTTGTCCTGCCCGCTGAAGGGCTGGGAGGATGGAGGACTTGGACCTCCCCACGAACCCCAGTGGAGCCCACAGACCAGGAGCATCTTCATCCTAGGACTGGCCCTTGTCAAGCAGCAGCTGGACAAAGGAGGGAGCCCGTAGAGATGGCTGTGCCGCCCCTCCGCGTGGCTGAAGGAAAATGCACGCTCTCTTTCTGGCTCTGCCTGATGTGGGTGGGTCCTGGGACTCTTCCCTTCAGTCGGAGGAAGCCCGTCTACACGATCGGCGCATTCCGCTCCGGAGAAGCTTAGTCTCCTCTTTTGTTGGAGTGCCCAGAGCCATGAAATGGCTAGAATTGATTGCCGCAGAACGACTTCAAATCCTCTTCGTTTGATTTAATGAGTTTCTAGAATGAACTTTAATGAACATGATATTAGCAAACGTCAGCCCAGATTCCGAGCCCAGAAAAAGATGCTTTGGTGAAGGACAATTATTTTTATCCAATCAAAAACCTATTTTTTAAGGCTTTATTATCCCCTCAGAGATGTGTGTATCAGTGTGGGTGTTGCTCCTGCACAGAGATCTTCTAATAAGAGCTAATTCAATTAGGCATCCTTTCGAAAGATAGTCTGTGGTTTTCGCCAAACCTTGGGAAATAGACGCACCGGAACGCTTCTGGTGATGGAGCCTGTCGTCGTGGTAACAGCCTCATCCAGAGAACTTGTCGAGGCCTTCACACCTGTACTGGCTTTCACACGCCTTCCCAGACTTCTTTGTGGCTCCCTTTTTAACCCCAAAGGGCGGGATGAGAAGGGCCTTTGGAACAGAGCTGGTCTCTCCCCCTTCGGACTCACTGGACGGAGACAGGCAAATGAGGAGATCAGGAGGCCGGCAGCTCCGAGCCCCCGATTCGGCAGGACACGAATCGAGCGCAGGTGAAGCACGTCGAGGTGTTTCCCAGGTCTGTCTCCATGGTAACCTTCACGGTTGGGCAGGGATTGTCACGGTCCTGCAACCTCTGACTGCTCGGGGCCTGTGACATCTGCCACAGGCATGCCTGAGAGAGCAGGGATGGCGCGAGGTGCAGTGGAGGGAGGGCACATCCCTGACTGGTGCCTGCCAGGCCTTCGGCTTTCTCGGCCAGCTCGGCTCCATCCAGCAGAGGGCCAGCTAAGGACAAAGGCTAAGGAGGCTTCGGGGGCAGAATGGAATTGTCTCTGCTCTCCAGCAGTGTAATTACCCCTTGACGTGTGGCCGAGGACACGCTACGACATGGGCAGAAGGAGGAAAGCACGCTAGAGACGCAGAGCCCTGTCCGGAGGGAGAGGGTGTGAACCAGGGATGGAGCTGCAGGTTGGGGAGGGAAACGAGGGGTGAGAAGCCTGCCTGGACCTGCAGGGCGCTGCCCTGGACCCGACTTGCCGGACGCCCCTGGGCTGGGAGGGAGGAGCGGAAGAGCTGGCCATAACCCGGCTGTGGCGTGCTCCAGCGGACCGGCACAGCCCAGCGAGCTCCTGGGAGTCGGCGTGCTGGGACATTCGTGAGTGGTGGAGAGAGCCTCGCTTCAAGTCTTAAAGCGCGCCTCCCTCTGCCCGGCCTGGATCCGCATTAGCGTTCGGCGGTTCCTGGCGTGAAACGCTTCCTCTGTCCAGTGGGGATCCCGGACGCGCTCTGGATGATTAGTACATGCGTGTGTGCAGCCCTGGCCTCGCGCTCCGGGATGGGCACAAGACGCAGCCCTTGTCCGAATGCCTCGATCAAAGTCTTTCTCGAGGTGACGAGCGTCTGGAGCCCGGCTTCAGGTGCGCCAAGCTCTCCGTGAACGTCGTTGCTACTGGTTGAGTTTGGTGCCCGTTTTACCAATGAGGAAGCCCCGTGTTCGGGGACTTAAACGGGCTGCCCAGGTGACCCAGACAGCGGCACAGACGCCCGCAGGCGGTGCCCGGCCAGTTCTTGGTCTTCCCACTGTCGATTCCTCTGCCCAGCTGCCCCCCCACTTCCCACCTGCATCGGCGGCTCATCTCTTCCACCGGGTCTTCTTGCCTTTTCCCGGGCTAGTGAGTCTGTGCTGTGTTATTAAACAAGATCTGAAGCGCTCTGCACCAGAAGACCCATTAATGAGGGGGAGCCTGGCGTCTCCCTTGGGACCGAGCCTTGGCGCCTTGAATGGAGTCATTAGCTCCAGGAGAAGTTTCTCTCCCTCTCCAGCCAGGCCCAGGCCTCCCGTGTCACTGCCACTTTGGAAACTTGGAGACTTGTCTGGGAAATATATTGCCCATAGCCCGAGAACATCGCTAGACACTGGAACGACTGTTGAGTGTCCTCAGTTTATCAGCGGGACGCTTTGGAAGCTATTCAATATGAAGCTAAATGGAGAGAACGGAGCAGAGCAGTTTGTTTCTTCAAAGAAACTTTACCGTAATCTCTCTCTGGATAAGAATTAAGAAAAAGATCCTAGTTTGTAATGCATGAAGTAGAACAGTTAAAATGCCTTTAATTGAGGATAAATAAAATGCTGATGATCATTTTCCTGTTGTTTTAGTCATCTAAGGAAGATTTGTTTGGGGAAGTTATTCTGGGTTTTGTTTGCTTCACTTTTTTTTTTAAATTTAAAAAACCTGCTTCAGGGAGTAACTTGTTCTCTCGGGGAGCATCTCGTCCTGAAAGTCCATTGTCTGACCTTGAGAGCAAAGCAAAAGCGCACTGTTCCGATTGTTCCTTTGTTTCCATGCTGGAGCGTTGGTCATGATATTCCTCGCTCGGCTTTCAGCCCTTTTGTTTGGGCGGCTGTGCTAGCAAGATGGCATTGTCCACAGAATTGCCAGTCTTCCAGCTGCTTGCCTGCCGACCCAACTTCCTCAATCAGGTCTTGTTCTTGACCTCTGCAGAATGGGCATTCAATACAAATCGTTCCTGTTGCTGGTCATGCGAGCCGCTGTCTCTCAGTAGCCTATCGAGATTTAGCCTGTTGGAGTTACAGCATCGCAGCACTTGGGAGAGAGAAGGGAGTCCTGTGCCAGGTTATCTCTGTTGGTTGTCTGGGTGATGGAGACGATTATTGTCCCTGAGGCTGAGAGGGGAAATGACTTGCTCAAAAGTATGTGGAGCAGGATTTGAACTCCAATCCAGTATTCTTTCCAGGGTGTCTCGTTTTTCACGATGGCTCACTTTACAGGCAGAAGCTGGAATTTCCTTTAAGTGGGAACATTCTTTGTTCCTTTTCTGCCTTCTTGATGTCGTGGAAAAGCTTAGATGCCCTGGAAAAGGAGGAAATCCTGTTGAAAGCTTTGGCTCTCAACACCGTGCCAAATTAATGGAGATGAATAGGTTCTGCGGGAATAATTCTGGTTTGCCACTAGTTTATTAGGAGTTTGTTCATAGGAAATAAAGTGCTTGTCTGTTTACAGCACATTGATTTGATAACCTGTTTGTATTCCTTCAATGGCATCCTATGTAGCCGTTGTCCTAGTGAAGACATTCATAACAGACGAGGATGTAGAAACTTCTCCCCCAAAAAGCGTTTTCTAAATTGCTTTGCTCAGAGCTATGAAGGCTGCCAGAAAGGACAATTTCTCATGCTAGATTTTCTCAGCCACAGGAGTGGCCACAGAGCAGGACGGGGACAGCCTGTGATTGACGACTGAATGCCCGACTTGTCGCGAAATAGGATGATCTAAACTCGGACGGCCTGACGGAATCTCTCGCTCCACCCTCCGGATTTCTCCTCTGTTAGACCCTAAAAGAGCCGCATCAGAGGGGGAGAAGGAAGGAACTGGAACCGGATGGCAGGAAATCCATCTCAGATGATCGTCGTGTCAGCTGACCTTTTCACTTCTTCCATGCGGACTCCCCTGTGCGCGCCTGAAGCCTCGATTTGGCTTCGTTTCTTAGAGAAATAGAGGAAAGCCTTGAACCGGACCTTGGAGGGTCCTCGAGTGGAGGAGTCCATGTTCGAGCCACAATAATCTCTCCGAATTTGGAGGGAGACTCGGGTCTAGCCAGTCACAGAGTCGCAGGGCCAGAAGGGACCTTGGCAGTCTAGACGGGCCGATGTGATCCCTCCCATGCCATCCGCAGCATGGGCACAGCTAGGAAATGCCCGCAGGCCGTCTGTTCTGCTCCCAGCGAGCATCTGCTTGGCAGGAACTGTCTGTGGGCAATAGCTGACCCTTTTCTTTCGCCATTGCTGCTACGTCCGCCTGATGGAAGCGAGCAAAAGAAGTCCAAGTTCTCCTCCCCAGGAGCGCCCTCCGGAGACGAGGGGAGCCGCCGTGCCCTCTCCAGGCCCGCCTCTGGGCCTTCGCCCGCTGCTCGTGTGGCGGGATCCGGGCTTTCACCACAGAAATTCATCGTCGCGGGCCCAAAGCGGTGCCCGGAGGTTTTCGGCATCTCTCGCTACGTCTCATTCAAGATTTCTACCCACAGACAACCGTCAGCTTCCTCATCTGTCATGTTGAGATGAGCACACTTAACCCCCCCCCCGACAACGCGGACATTCTGGGTGGTCAGAATGGACAGCGGACGAGCCTCGGGTGCCCACCGAAGGGGCGTGAGGAGGCCCACGCTCGGGCTCGGGCAGCTGCACAGCTGGGTCGGCAGCCCTGGTGCGGGACGGGAATAACGAGGGCCTGGACGACTGGAACGCCGGGGCTCGGTGCCCGCTGTGGCTCAGGACTTCCTGGACGGGTGTCCTGCGGGTCCGGAGGCCGAGGAGGCAGCGTCCCCGCTTGTACTCCCTGGCGGGAGACCGGACATTCAGAGAAGTTCCTCTGCTTCCAGCCCTTCCGGCGAATGCCGGGAGCGGAGGCTCCAAGCTGGGCTGCTGTCCCCACGCGAGCGTCATTCGTTTGAATTAATAAAGTTTCGGTGTGTGTAGATCAATGCAGACAGGAAGCCACATGCCACAGCCGCGGCCGTCTCGTTCGGGAGCTGTTTCAGGGATATCCAGAATTCAGAGAAGCGGCCGGAGGACGGACGTGCCTTCTGAGGGTCCCCTCCTGCCACGGGTACCACCACGGTGTCTTCCAGAGCAGAGAGGCCACAAGCGACCAGGAGAGGCTCACGCAAGGCCCCTTGCTAAAGCCTTGGTCTTGGGTGAAGCTGCCCCCCCCCCCCCACCTGCAGACTAAACAGGTAGTTTGGATGGAGTTGAACTCGTGACCATCCTCTGCTTATGATGCAAATGAGACTTGTGGAGGATGCCTGATGTTATGTGTCAGCACGCCCTGTAGGGGTCTGGACAAGAGCCTGTGGATGAGTTTGGAAGCTATAAACACAGCCCTCTGGTGCCGCCGCTGGGGAGACAATGATCCTACCTTGGGACTCTCCTCAGGTGCGGTGGCCTCTGGCCCCCTGCAAAGCCTCCTCTTCCCTTCCTTAAATCTCTCTCCAGGAGGCAACGCCCGGGATCCAAGAGCGACTGATGGATGGGGTGGGGGCGGTGGTGTTGCCTTTGTAAAGGATTTTACCGACTTGCAAACCCCAGAGAGATAGAGCTCTTGACTCCGGTTTTCCTGGGCCTCTGGCCTCCGTTTCCCCTGGAACGCGTCTGCCTTTGGTCCTCCTGAGATAGGACTTCCTGTTCGCTCCTGCACATCTCGTTCCCCAGCTCGCTCTCTGGTGCTCTCAAGGAGCACCGTTGAGATTGGACGCATGACTCCTGGGCGAGGTGGTCCCTCGGTGGCTCAGGGAAAGCTTGAAGGGAGAGAAAGCCCTAAACTGAGCCTCGACGGGGGAGGAGCATTGTCACAGGGAGGGGGGACTCGAGCACTGGAGACAGGAAATCGTGGAGCTTCACACAGGTAGGAAAGCTCGTGGCCCAGAGTGACTCCAGCGGGGCAGGCAGTGGCTCAGAGGTCTTCCAGGTGTCTCTCACTTTGCAGAGGGGATCGTTAAGATCCAGGGAGATGACGTGATCTGTCTGGTTACAGAAATAGAAAAGCAGGTTCTCGCCGAGAGCAAAGTGCCTTCCAGGGCCGATGGATCAATGTTTCAGTCGTGGTAAGGGGTCCGTAGGGAAGAGTGGCTTCATCAGAGACCCTTCATTTAAGGGAGGTGGTTATCCATCCATTCAGTTGGGTGACTCTTTGGGACCCCTGAACCATGCCAGGCCCTTCTGTCCTCTACGACCTCCTGCAGTCTGCCCCAGCTCGGCTGGGTTGCTTCCAGGGCACTCTCCGTCTCATCCTCTGACGTCCCTCCTCTTCTTGCCTTCAATCTGTCCCAGCATTCGGGCCATTTCCAACAAGTCCTCTTTTTTCAATGGGTGGCAAAAAATGTCAGCTTCGGCTTCAGGATTTGCCCTTCCAATAGGTGGTGAGTCTTCAGTCCTCTGAGTGCTGACTGATTGGCTGTCCTCGCTGTCCGCGGACTCTGAAGGGTCTTCTCCAGCAGCCCAGATCCAAAGCGCCGATGCTCTGGCCCTCGGCTTTCCTCGTCGTGCAGCTCTCACCACCATGTATCAACTGAAGGAGAAACCACAGCTCGCACCGTGTGCTCTCTGCTTTCTCCACTCTCGCCTGTCCCTTCTCCACCTAATGTGAGCCGGGCAGGTGAGGCTCCTTCACTGCTAGGTTGGCGACCCAAGTCCAGAGATTTCTCAGAAATGTCAAAGGAAGTGACCAGTTAAGCCAAGGCTAACACAGGGATTACCCAGTTCAACTCCTAAGTTGACATATGAGGCAAAGACTGATGGCATACTTTGCTTAAGGGAACAGACCATGATGGCAGAGATGAGAACTAGAACCCAAGGCTTCCTGGTCCCCCCGGCGTTCTCTCCACGGTACCGTCCGGTGCTTTCTCATGTCCTATCCAACCCCTTGATAGCTGATCCCCCCTAAAGGCTGGCCCTTCTTTTCTTAGGAGATTCCTCTGTCTTAGCAAACGGTGCAGGCTGGTCGTCTAAATGTTCCCCTAGTTTTACATGCTGATAAAGCCCTGCTCCTGGGAAGCAACACCCAGAGTAGCACAGATGGCAATTACCAAGCTCAACAAGCATGGATTCATAGTCAACAGAGAAAGGAGCAATTTATTCCCTAGCCTAACGGACAACCCGGTAGGGAGTTGTCATTGATACTGCGGCAATCCTGTTCCAGGAAATCTCCAAATTCAAGCCAGCCCCCAGCCATGGCAACAAACTCACCTCATCCCTGTCTACACCCATGCCCGGATCAGAGCATCACGGGATTATACCCGGAAGAGATCAGAGGGGTCAGCTAGTCCTACCCCCTCCTTTAAGAGGTGACCACACTGAGGACCAGAGAAGGGAAACCATTTGTCCTTATTGTTCTTTGCACCAGCCCTCAGACTGAATGTTTTCCCTGTGTATTCCTCTGCCTGGAAGGCTCTCCCTCTCCATCTCCTGGGTTTCCTGAATTCTTTCCATTTGCAGCTACAATTCCATTTCATCACCCCTAAACGCGACTGTCTTTCCACTCTTGATCATCTCCGCGCTGTCTTGACGTTGTCTTGTGTCTACCTGCTTGCTTCCCATGTTGTCTTCCCCATCAGTCTGGGTAGTCCTTGAGGGCAGGGACTGTCTTTTGCCATTTCTTTGCATCTCCTGGGCTTAGCGTAGTGCCTGGTGTATATTAGGTGCTGAATCAATATTTATTGACTGATTGCTTCCAAAACCTTGGGAGTGGCAGCGATGTGATTCGAACTTGGATTTCTACAGACTTCATCTATCCCAGCCTCTACTAAAACTTGCTCTCCCTCACCCGCCTGCCTTCTTCCCCCCCCCCCCCCCCCGGCAGGACCTTGGAGAGCTGCCGTTTCTTTTTCTGCTCTCCTGTCTCCCCATCCACCTACCCCTTGGATGTGTGCAGCCATGGATGCCTGCCATTTCTTCCTGTTCTGTGGTAGACAGATTTCACCTAAGGGCAAATTGACTTTATCAAGTAATAAAGAAAAGCCCTGTGACTCGTGGAGAGTGAAACGTGGGTCTCTCAGGCTGCCTCGCCTTTTGCTTTTTCCACGCTTTCCTGAGATCTCCCCAATTGTTTTGCTCTGTTAAGAGGGTGTCTGTGGAACAGGATCTGAGTTGTGTTTCTGAGGCTTTCTCCTCTTCAGAGAAAATTGTTTTTCATGCTCTCGAACGTTGAGATGGGAAGCATCTCTCTTAACTAAGGGGCAGCCTGCTTGCACCTGCCTTTTTACCCTTGGCTCAATGAATTGCCTTCTGACACGAAATTCCTCCAGAGGCTTCGGTTGTCATAACAGTAGCTATTTATAGTACATCCTGGTGATGTGACTGCGTTGATCGTTGATCGTGGCAGCGATGCCTTCTGGGGCGAGACTATCTTATGGTGGGGCAGGGGGCGGTCACTTTGGAAGCCAGGATTTCAGGTTTGGGTTTTCTCCTTAACTACAAGCAGAGGCAAAGAGAAATGCTAAAACAGCCAAGGAAACAGACATGTTTCACAGTGAGTGACGGTCCCCTCGGGTGGGCTTTGCAACAAGCGGAGGATAAACTGTTCCTGCCTAGTTCAGAGAGTGTCCTCCCTTTGGCATACGGAGGTCGGGGAGAAGAGAACAACAACTTGGGAAGTCGGGTTGCTTTTCGGAATTGTTCAGTCTTGAATTACACTGTTTTTCTGGTCTCGGAGCAACTCTGTCCATGGGGAAGGCTACACTTCCTCATTTGGCTAACAGCATCTGGCTCTCCATGTTTCCCTCAATTCTGGATTTTGAAGAAGATGAGGAGTGATGGGGTGGTAAGAATCGCTCGATCGCCAAATACGTAAATGTCACTTAGGTGCTGGAAGTACATAAAGATGTATTTTCAGAGACGATCTGACTGATCTGAAGTAAAATGTCAATCTCAGAACCAGGGCAGGATCACGAGGGCTTGGGCCCAGGGCGCTGAAGTACAGATTGCTGAAAGCGTAGCTGCAGGGCTGGCTTCTTGCTCCAACAAGCATGCTTCAAATGGCCTTCCCTCACCTCCCCACCAGTAATCAATCCTTCACTACCCTAGAAGCCCTCCAGTACCCTGAGCAAAATTCTTCTCTTAGTTGTTTCAGTAAGCAAAAGTGAGCTTTCCTCACTCCATATTCTTTCCTGTATCTTTCCTTTTCCCAAGCCCAAGAATTTCTAATTAGAGCCCTGTGAAAAACTCAGGAACTTTTCTTGAATAAGGCAATGAATTGGTCCCTATTTGCAAGTACCAAGTGTCGGACTCTCACAATTTTCTTATGGCATACAAAATGGTCATCAAATACTTCTTGGCTAAGGGGGGACAGTGGGAACAAGGTAGGATTCCACTGATGGATGGGTGAGCACACCAGGCTTCCTGCCATCTGTCAAGAGGAATTGTGAACCTCAGAAATCTCAAGATCATTGCCTAAGAGCCATCCAACCTCTTTGTACATACATACATATATGTGCGTGTATATATACATATATATTCATGCATATGTATATATTTATACATAGCTACAAGTATACATAATTTAGTCTTGTTGTATATTTCTCAATTGCATCTTTAAAATGTTGAACAATTATTATTTTAGTTTTCAGCTTCAGATTCTCTTCCTCCCCTGCCCATTGAGAAATCAAGCAATATATATCAATATACATGTGAATTCATGGAAAACATATTTCCATGTTAACCATGTTGCAAAGGAAAACACACAAACACAAGAAAAATTTTTAAATCTGCTTCAATCTGTACTTAGAGCTCCTCAGTTCTCTCTCTGGAGGAGGATAACATTTTTCTTCCTTTGGTCCTTTGGAATGGTCTCAAATCATTGCCTTGATCAGAGCAGCTAAGTCTTTCACAGTTGTTCATCCTTCATCCATCATACTACATTGCTGTTATTGTGTACAATGTTCTTCCTGGTTCTGCTCACATTACTTTGCAGCAGTTCCTAGAAATCTTCTTGGACTTTTCAGAAACGATCCTGCTCATCATTTGTTATAACATCATCACATACCCCAACTTGTTTGGCCATTCCCCAATTGATGGGAATCCCCTCAATTTCCATCTCTTTGCCACCACAAAAAGAGTTCCTGTAATTATTTCTGTACGTAAAGATTCTTTTTATTGTGATATTTGGTATTGCCAAGGCCAAAAGGTAAGCACAATTTTATAACTCTTTGGGCCTAGTTCCAAAGACAGGATGAAGACTTGCAGCCAGGTAGGAAATGATGAGATGGTTGTTCTGGGCACCATATTTAAATGGAGACTCTGGGAGGATCTCTTCAGTGTCCACCCTTCATCCTTTCCAGTTGTCTCAGGGTTAGGGGCCCCAAGAAGGTGATAGTTTCAGAGGTGATAACAATTATCTACCTGCTCCCTTCACAAGATAATATCTGAGTCTTAACTGAACATCTTGGCCCAAGAAAAAGACTGCAAAGGACAACAGAAGATCAGTCAATAAGAATCAGAGCCCAGACTAATCCGACTTTCCTTGGCCCTCAGTGATGAGGAACCAATGGCCTTTGTGATCCTAACTATGGATACATGTACAGAAAGCAACCCTTAATTACAGAACCAAAAATAAACCAACACAAAGGAAAAGCAGATCGGAACATGGTTGGTTGTTGATCCCCCAAAGCCTCTATTTTTATCATGCCATTTGCACAATGGAGCTGAGGTCTCACTGTGCTCAGTGGCAGGATTTTAGTGGCTTATTTCCTAAATTTTGACAGAGTTGGGGGGAGCTATTTTCAGATTCTGCCGACAGTCTTCCTGGGCCTACATGATAAATTCCAATAATTTCAGTATTAACTTTCAGTGACCTCATTATATACTTATTTTTGCATGAGCCTCTGGGTATAGGCGCGTGTGTACATCTACCATATTTTGATTAGAGCACTGCAGTCTGAAATAGTGACATTTCTCCCCTCCCCCCTCCCGCCCCCATCAGAGTCTGCATTGGGATTCAGAATGAACGATGGAGCCCACAAGGTTGTTGAAAAGAAAAAAAGTTTTAGCATATTATTTTTTTTCCAAAATCAAACCTTATGTGGAAGCTTTTTAATGCAATAAAGTCCTAGAGATTTCATAACTTCATTTTCTAAGACTGTTTAACCTTCAAGTACAGAGGCCAAACCTTGATTGCATGAAAGGAATAGGAATTTTCCCCCTAGTCTGATGCATATAACTAGGGACAAAACGGACTGTCCCTCTGTTTGGGGGGAATCACAGACCTGTGCATGTCAGAGTATTATGGAATCAATCTCTCCCATTGTATTGCTGTGAGTTTTGATGCCTATTGATATTGTCTTCATTTACCTTTTTGACATCTCATCTCTTCCTCTTTTGTTTCTTTCTTTGTTCTGGATCAGTTCACATGGGTCTTCTCATGTTTCTTTAATGTCCTTCTATCTATCCTGGTCCTGGGCATTCCTTTTCCACAGTGGGTCTAGTTTTTCCCTAATAATTCAAATATTTCTTCAATATTGCCTTTTCCCGTGTTTTATGATTTGGGGGGGACCAATTTTCTGGATATGAGGTGATATGAAGGATAATTCGCATTGTATGTCCCCATTTCACAGGGACATACTTTCTTCCTGCATCCACATCCTGTGCTCCTGGAGTACTGTAGATGGTGGAGCCACAAAGCACAGCATCGCTCATGTACAGCACTGCTTCCAGTGACATCATCCTTTGCATGGCGCCTTGTTCTGAGAGTAACTGAAGGAGTACGAGGTGCCGCGCAAAGGATCCTGTGGCTGCACCATGGAAGACGTCAGCCTGGTGAGCGGCGATCTGGGGGAGGGGATTCTGCACTGTGTCTACTGCTGCCCGGTAGAGTGGTGGCAGTGCTGGGCTGTGCGAGGTGGGACAGGCCCATCCCAGCCAGCGCTGCAGCCTCCACTATCCCAGACAGCACTATACAGATTTGCTCATAGTTTTTTGTTTTTTTAAATAGTCCAGCCCTCCCACAGTCGGAGGGACAGTGAACTGGCCCCCTGTGTAAAAAGTTTGGGGATCCCTGCTCGTGAGGTCTGTTTTTTGTGCTCTTGATATCCTTGGTATAGGAAAAGATGGCTAGAATTATTAGACCAGAGCGTGGGCAACTTGGTAACTGTTTCACATAATTCTGTCAACAAGCATTAACTGAATAACTTCATTCTACTAAGTCAGGGATCCACATACAAATCGGTTGTCTCTGCCCATAAGGAGCCACCATTCTGCTGAGAGTGCGTGTTGGATGGGTGAGAAGCGTAGCTTTCCTCAGCTAAAAGGAGGGACCGAAGGATCACTGGAGCCCAGGGAAGAGCATGCGGTCCTGAGGATGCGGGGCACGTGCCAGCATGAAAGGCCCGGCAGTCGCAGGGGAAGAGTCTTGCTACATGAGAGGAGTGTAAGCCTGAGTATTTGCAGCCTTTTCTAGTTCACTGACCCATGTAAGGAGGGATCTTCCGAAGCGGAATTTGCTGCCACTCCAGGGACGATTGATAACATCCCTTCTCCGCTTTGCTCTGCCACTGTTTGGGGAACTGGCATCACCCGCCTTTAAGTCTTGTGTCATTTCTGGCTGTACTTTTATAATGGGTTTTGTGTCCAAAACAGATGAGCTGGTTTTTATTGCATTCTGAATGTTTGCTATGAACACGTGGACCACATATTGGGGAAGTACAAAGGGAAACTTCTGTACAAACAGTCCTAAACTGAAATGTGAGCCTCCAGTGGATCACTGGATCTCTCTCTGTCTCTCTGTGTCTCTCTGTCTGTCTGTGTGTGTGTGTCTCTCTCTCTGTCGCTGTCTGTCTCTGTCTCTCCCTTTCTCTGTCTGTCTGTCTCTCTCTCTCTGTCACTGTCTGTCTCTGTCTCTCCCTTTCTCTGTCTGTCTGTCTGTCTCTCTGTCGCTGTCTGTCTCTGTCTCTCCCTTTCTCTGTCTGTCTGTCTCTCTCTCTGTCACTGTCTGTCTCTGTCTCTCCCTTTCTCTGTCTGTCTGTCTCTCTGTCTCTCTCTGTCTCTGTCTGTCTCTGTCTGTCTCTCTGTGTCTCTCTGTCTGTGTGTGTGTCTCTCTCTCTCTGTCTCTCCCTTTCTCTGTCTGTCTGTCTCTCTCTATCTCTGTCTGTCTCTCTGTCTCTCTCTGTCTCTGTCTCTCTCTGTCTCTGTCTGTCTCTCTGTGTCTCTCCCCACCCCTACCCCTCCATCTCTCTCTTCCCCCCTACTCCTCTTCTTCCCTTTCTCCCTAAATAGGGATTTCATATACAAAATAAACACTCAGTGGTTTCAGGGGCAAAGAAAGGCCCCTCGAGCTGAGCATTAACTTCCCATTTTGAACCCTTTTTGGCCAGTTTTCTGGGTGTGAGGTGATATTGAACATACTGGACATTTTTCTTATTGGTGATTTTGAGCTTGTTATGAATCTTGGTTATTTGATCTATTCTTCTGAACCTGCTTCACATCCTTTGACAACCTGTCCATCGAGGAATGGCTCTCACTCATCTGTGTCTATATTGGTTCCTTATAGATTTGGGAAGTCAGCCATTTAGGTTTGATTCCCTGTCCCGTGTTCCAGGCAAGATCTTGTCTTCTTTATTTTCATTTGCATTAGGGAAAAACACTTCTACCAAAGCTGTAATGCTATGGGCTTAAGGAAATCCTAGTCAGGAAACCCCTCCCCCCAAATGAACACTTTTACTCTGAGAACAGTGACTCGTCCACACTCCATGATCAGTACTTTTAAGAGGGAGGACTTAAACCCAAATCTTCTTGACTCCAAGACTAGATTTCTGTGTTCTAGCACATGCTACTTCTCTCACTTAAAAAAAAAAAGAGTTAAAATATCTATTTTGTCTTCTGCAATCCCTGTCTAGTTCTTCATCTAGTCATAATGATAAAACTCTTAACTTTTTAATCTCTAATTTTAATTTATGATTTTAATATACTATTTCTATTTTAGAATATATTTGGAGTTCATTGTTATAGATGGTATCATATTGAATATGTTTTTCTTTTTTATTCTACTAGCTTTGGGTTAGTCTTTTTCAGAAATACTAATAACTTTGTTGGCTTACCATCAAGTTCCATTGCACAAAACTACCATTTGTCTGGACAGCAAGGTGGCGACATGGATGAAGTACATGGATTTGAGCCAGGAAGACCTGAGTTCGGATGGAGTCTCAGACATGTACTTGTCATAGGATCCTGGGAAAATAACTTGGCCCTATTTGCCTCGGTTTCCTCATCTGTAAAATCATCTAGAAAATCTGTAATGGCAAATCATTCTGCCAAGAAAACCCCAAATGGGGCCATGAAAAGTGAGACGACTGAATGGCAGCGGATGGCTTCCGTTTTCTTTTCCCTTCTTTAATTCTCTGCAGATAGGTTTCTCTTTTCTACTGGTTTTGCTGGTGCTCGTCTCGTCACGGGAGAAGGGCAGAAAGGCCCCCACGTATCTGTGGGCGCTGTGAGCCTGTCAGAAATGTGCTTAAAACCCAAGCCTGACTTTAGAATCAAAGAAGAAGCAGTCTCAAGACTTATCTCTAGCCCAGACCCAAATGGTGATGTTCTGGAGTCTAACTGGGGAGGCCTCCTTTGGTTGTGATAAGGGAGCCAGACTAGGAGTGGCCCCCCAGGGACGGGCCGCCATGTTGTGAGCGGCTCCACAGACAGCCTGCAGGCGGGGATCCTTCGCCCCTGCTGCAGGCTAGTCTCTCCTGGGTCAGTCATTTAACATTCACCAATAATAGGGACACCGACCGCAGCATGTCCAAGGCCGGATGCTCGTGGATTGCACCGACATCGAGACTTACAGCTCTTCCCCACTTCCTGGCTCTGAGTCATCCTGTCATGTCCATGGGCGGCCTCTTGTCGAGCTCTCCCCTTCTGTGGGACCTGGAATATTCCTCTAAGATAGGCCGGGGAGACACCAAGAAAAGGAAAAGTGACGACTAACCAAGAGAGTCCCTGTGCCGGTCGCCTCCTCAAAGAGCGCTGCTGCCCATCGCTCGCCGTCCTTTTTCAGACGCTCCTGTCTGGGGGCTCTTCCTTTCCACGCACACATTTCCCGAGTCGATCCAGCTGCGCCATGTTCCCCGCTTATGCGGAAGGCTTTGCCGTGGTCGAGAACGGAAGAGAGGATGCATTGCTGGAAGTCAGTGGTGACCTGATTGACATCGTCAGAGAACTCCTTTGTGCTCGTTACATTGAGAAAACTTAAACTGGCCGTGGAGAGCCGGCCTGCAGAATGTCGCTGGGTCTTAATGTCATTATTCAATTAAGAATTTTAATGAGAAAGTTTGTAGGATGTGCTGATGGGCAAGGAATCCCTTTTCATGAGGTGGTAAGTGATGGACCAGGGGCACCGGATAAAGAGCCAGGCCTGCAGATGGGAAGCCCTGGGTTCTTCCTTGGCCTCAGGCACTTCCTAGCTGTGTGACCTCAGGCAAGTCACTTTCCCCCATTGCCTAGTCCTTATTGCTCTTCCACCTTAGAAGTGATGCACAGCATTGATTCTAAAATGAAAAGTAAAGGCTTAAAAAAGCCAACAAACAAATCTGTGAGAACCCAATCTATGAGCAAAACCACAGTAGCAATCAGCACAGCACATATTTTATTTTATTAAATCATTTTATTGATGTAAAATTAATATAAATATAATTTAATCTATAATTTATATATAAATACTAAACATTAATGTAAATATAAACGAAATGAAGATGATTGAGATTGTATTCATTTTTTAAAGTGGTGCATAAACAAACCAAAAACCAATCTGTCATGTGGAAGAAAGAGAGCCTTGGGTTCCAGATGGTTATGCCAGAAAAGTGGGCGCTCCCATAGATCCTACCAGGCTGGAAAGGGTTTGACTCTACTCCCATGGGCCTTCTCGCCAGCAGCCCAGCCAGCACGTGATGCATTTTTGTGTTTCAGTCCAGAGCAGGTTACAGATTTTGTCCCGTAACACACAGTGATGACAATCGGAAGGGCTCCTCGACCAATATAGATGAGTGTGAGTAGCTGGATAGACTGAGGCCTTCTCAGGTTCTCTTCCCTGAAACGCAAGTCCTGCCTTCCTCTGCCCCTTCCAATCAGGCAAGAAGCCTTCCGAATCAGTTATCCTGCTCTCCTGAAACCGAATCTGCAATGAAGGTAGATGGTAGAAGGCAGGCTCTTGGGTCTATTTGCTGGCTCTCTCCTTTGCTCTGAGGAGGAAAGGGATGACTTAGTTCCCACTCCTCCGTGAGTGAGTTCTAGGGTCAGATGTAGTTCTTGGCTCTCCTATTTTGTTGGAGTCCATTTAATAGATTTATAGATATTTAGAGTGAGAAACAGCAGCTAGGTGATGCAGTAGATAGATCACTGGGAACGGAGGCAGGAAGACATCCTTCCTGAGTTCAAATTTGGCCTGAGACACATACCAGTGGCATGACCTTGGGAAGTCACTTCACTTTGTTTGACTCACTGTCCTCGTCTGTAAAATTATTCTGGAGTAGGAAATGGCAACCTCCAGGATCTCTGCCAAGAAAACCACAAATAAGATAACCAAGAGTAGGACGTGACTGACATGACTGAACAGAAGAGTGAGAAACATCGTCACAGTCCATCTAGTCCCCTGCATTTCTGGACAACAAACTTCTACAAAGGGAAGTGGTCACCCAGCCTTCACTTGCAGCATTCTAAACAGCCCGTTTTGCTTTGGAATAGCAATTGTTGGTGAGAAATTTTCTCTTACTTGATCGCCACATTTTTTCTTTTCAACTTCTATAAGGGATCTTCATTCTGCCCTGCATGATCGATCAAGCAGGATAAATGTAACACTTCTGCCATATTTCTTAAAACCAAATTTGTTCGCCACCATTCCCTGTGCCCGTTTCCTCCAGACCCTCTGCCATCCTAATTGGCCCCGTATGGGTCCTCCTAAGCTTATCAATATCCTTCCTCGAATATGGCCTCCAGACATGAGCTTTGCCCTGAAGATGTGAATCTGACCAGATCAGAGTAGAAGGGGAGAGTCGTTACCTTCTGTGACCCAGGCATCATGTAGCCCCCATTTGTATGAATTTCTTTTACTACCATTTCACACTGATCACATGTATTGAGTTTCCAACTTACTAAAACCCTGGGTCATCTACATTTGGGTGGCGACGTGCCCATGTCTTACCCATATTGTGCTTCTGAATTTGATGTTTTGAACTTAACATTTAATCCTGATTAAGTTTTCAAAAGAGATCCTAGATCTAGAGTGAAAAGAGACTCAAAGATCCTCTGGTCTAGCCCTCCTGAAGCCCACAGAACATAAATTAATCCCAAATGCATGTACATAGTAGGTGGCAAAATGGGTTTAAACTCGGGCCTCCAAATCCAGCTTTCTTTCCTGAACCTCTTTTGGGCTGCTTTGGAAGGTACATTGTACATTGAAGGTGGAATTTGGCTATTTTAATACTCACTGGCTGATGGGGTACTCTCCATTTTTGTCCCTCCATGGAATCAAATGGTTTTATTAGACCTTGACCACTGGAAGCTCTAATCCTTGCCAACCACATGATCTTCCATCAGCATTCTGTTATCACTAGAGCTTGAGGGAGCAGGGGAAGATGGCAAAAGGAAAGGAGTCTCAAGAGAAAATGGTAAAACAAAGGCTTGATTTTTGGAAAGTGGATTTTTCTGTTCTTTCTGAAAGGCAGGTTTCAGTGTTGAATGATTTAGTGTCTCCAGTTACAAGGGAAGATCAGTTGGGTTCAGCAGGCTCTGAGTCTGAGGCTTGACCACATGGCCATTGTAAATCTTGAAATTTCTCAGACTTGTGAATGTTAAAAATTTCCCCATTGGGGAATTCTCCATTGGAACAATTCCCTACTGGGACATTCCCCATTTGGAAAGTGAGAACTCTACTTAGATCAGAAATGGGAAGACCTCTACTCCACCCCTACTTAAGGGGAGAAATCTCCTTGCTGAACAATGGAAGTACTTAAACCCATACTTATAATGAGGCAAAAAGTTCTTTAAGCCATGCCTATTTTTAGAATTTATACAATAGGGTGCTAAGTACCTATTAAAGCTCAGACAACTTGTAAACTTGCAAGGAGCAAAGAGGTGAAAACTTACTCAGAGCTTTCCTGATGTGAATTACTCAGAAGTTTTAGTCTACCCAGAAAAGGTGAGAGCAAGATGTGAATTAAGAATGGCCAGTCCTTTGGAAAACGTCTACTGTGATTGGTGGATGTATGAATTTAGGGGAGGTGACAAAGGAGAAAATGCCCTATATAAGGAGATGAGAAATCTGAGTAGAAAACAGTCAGCTGGGAAAGGCTGCCTTGAAGGGTCTCTCTCGAGACTCCCTCAGGGACATTTCAGATTGAAGATTGAGCTGGTGAAGGCAGCTGAGATGGAGCTGGCCAGGTGTCACTAGAATCCTTGATTGGACAGATCTTGTGGTGAGTGATAAAAGACTGACTGATCTCTCTCTCTTAAAGACTCAGGTCTAGGCTTAAGGCCCTTCAAAACGTATTCCTTTCTTACTCTCTCTTTCTTGGATTCCTCATTGTATTATTAATTAAAGTCTCTATAAAACCCAGTTGACTTGGATATATTCATAATTGGGAATATTTTCCCTGGCGACCACCTTAAATATTGATTTAAAACAAGACGCTGTAGTAAAAACATATTTCCTGCGGTCACAATTTACTCACCCACTCTTATATCTACTACAATTTAAGTCTTCAATTATTTTAACTCACTACAGTTTGACCTCAACCATTTTAACTCTTACAGTTTATGGCATCCACTCTTTTAAATGCCACACCAAGAAATCAGGTGGGAATGATAGAATCAGCAACAGCAGTAGTGGCATGAATGCTGCTGGTCAGTTACACAGGACCAAGAATCTATTAAAGTCTGGACTTTTCTTCAGGAATGCTTAGAAATCTTCTATTTTATTAAATGATCACATTTTCCTCTGACAGAATATAGTCAGCTTTGATGGGTAGGTGAATCTTGGTTATAAACCCAGTTTCCTTGTCTTCCAGGATATCATATTACAAGCCTCCAGACCCTTTAGTGTAGAAGCTGCCAGATCTTGTGTAATCCTCATTGAGGCTCCTTGATATTTGAATTGTTTCTTTCTGACTGCTTAAAGTATTTTCTCCTTGATCTGGGAGCTATTAGATTGATATAACACAACCAGGAGTTGTGATTCAGGGAATTGTTGCAGAAGGTGATCTTTGTATTTGTTCAATTTCTTTTTTTATCCACTTGTTCAAGAATATCAGGGCAGTTTTGTTTGATCATTTCTTGTAATATGATTTCTAGTCTAGGATTCTTGTTTTTTTGGGGGGTGTGGGATGTGGGGGTTTGATCATGACTTTCAGGTAGCCCAAGATATAGTGTCTTTTGTGGATCTGTTTTCCAGGTCATTTTTTTTCAATTTCATATTTTATTCTACTTTTCCATTCTTTTGATTTGGTTTTATTGTTTTTTTTTAATTCTTTTTTAAAAAACATTATTTTATTTGGTCATTTTCATACATTATTCATGGGAAACAGATCATTTTCTTTTCCTCCCCCCCAACCACCCCTCCCCTAGCCAACGCGTGATTCGTCTGGGTATCACATGTGTCCTTGCTCTGAACCCATTTCCTTGTTGTTGGTATTTGCATTAGGGGGCTCATTTAGCATCTCTCCTCGATCATGTTCCCTCAACCTCTGTAGTCAAGCAGTTGCTTTTCCTCAGTGTTTTTACTCCCTCAGTTTGTCCTCTGCTTGAGGATAGTTTTTTTTTTTTTTCTCATAGATCCCTGCATATTGTTCAGGGACATTGTAAAGCCATTAATGGAGAAGTCCATTACGTTCTCTTGTACCACAGTGTGTCAGTCTCTGTGTACAATGTTCTCCTGGTTCTGCTCCTCTCACTCTGCATCAGTTCCTGGAGGTCGTCCCAGTTCACATGGAATCCCTCCAGTTCATCTTTCCTTTCAGCATAATAGTATTCCATCCCCAACAGATACCACAATGTGTTCAGTCATTCCCCAATGGAAGGGCATCCCCTCATTTTCCAATTTTTGGCCACCACAAAGAGTGCAGCTATGAATATTCTTGTACAAGTCTTTTTCCTTATTATCTCTTTGGGGTACAAACCCAGCAGTGCTATGGCTGGATCAAAGGGCAGACAGTCTTTTATCACCCTTTGTGCATAGTTCCAAATTGCCCTCCAGAGTGGTTGGATCAATTCACAACTCTACCAGCAATGCATTAATGTCCCTACTTTGCCACATCCCCTCCAGCATTCATTACTTTCTTTTGCTGTCATGTTGAACAATCTGCTAGGTGTGAGGTGATACCTCAGAGTTGTTTTGATTTGCATCTCTCTGATTATAAGAGATTTAGAACACTTTTTCATGTGCTTATTAATAGTTTTGATTTCTTTAACTGAAAATTGCCTATTCATGTCCCTTGCCCATTTTTCAATTGGAGAATGGCTTGATTTTTTGTACAACTGGTTTAGCTCTTTATAAATTTGAGTAATTAGACCTTTGTCAGAGGTTTTTGTTATGAAGATTGTTTCCCAATTTATTGCTTTCCTTCTAATTTTAGTTACATTGGTTTTGTTTGTACAAAAACTTTTTAATTTGATGTAGTCAAAATTATTCATTTTCCATTTTGTGACTCTTTCTAAGTCTTGCTTGGTTTTAAAATCTTTCCCTTCCCAAAGCTCTGACATGTATACTATTCTGTGTTCACCTAATTTACTTATAGTTTCCTTCTTTATATTCAAGTCATTCACCCATTCTGAGTTTATCCTGGGGTAGGGTGTGAGGTGTTGATCCAAACCTAATCTCTCCCACACTGTCTTCCAATTTTCCCAACAGCTTTTATCAAATAATGGATTTTTTGTCCAAAAAGCTGGGGTCTTTGGGTTTGTCATAAACTGTCTTGCTGAGATCATTTACGCCAAGTGTATTCCACTGATCCTCCTTTCTGTCTCTTAGCCAGTACCAAATTGTTTTGATAACCACTGCTTTGTAATATAGTTTGAGATCTGGGACAGCAAGGCCACCTTCCTTTGTATTTTTTTTCATTATTTCCCTGGATATCCTTGATCCTTTATTCTTCCAAATGAACTTTGTTATGGTTTTCTCTTAATTCAGTAAAATAGTTTTTTGGTAGTTCAATGGGTATGGTACTAAATAGATAAATAAGTTTGGGTAGGATGGTCATTTTTATTATGTTAGCTCGTCCCACCCATGAGCAATCAATGTTTTTCCAATTGTTTAGATCTAGTTTTAATTGTGTGGAGAGTGTTTTTAGTTGTATTCATATAGTTCCTGTGTTTGTCTTGGCAGATAGATTCCTAAGTATTTTATATTGTCTCCGGTGACTTTAAATGGAATTTCTCTTTCTAATTCTTGCTGCTGAACTGGGTAGGAGATATATAGAAATGCTGATGACTTATGTGGGTTTATTTTGTATCCTGCAACTTTGCTAAAGTTGATTATTTCGATTAGCTTTTTGGTTGATTCTCTAGGATTCTTTAAGTAAATCATCATATCATCGCAAAGAGTGACAGCTTGGTCTCCTCATTGCCAATTTTAATACCTTCAATTTCTTTTTCTTCTCCAATTGCTACTGCTAGTGTTTCTAGTACAATATTAAATAATAAAGGTGATAATTGGCATCCTTGTTTGACTCCTGATCTTATTGGGAAGGCTTTGAGTTTTTCCCCATTGCAGATGATGTTTGCTGATGGTTTTAGATAGATACTGTTTATTATTTTTAGGAAAGGCCCTTCTATTCCTATACTTTCTAGTGTTTTTCAATAGGAATGGGTGTTGTATTTTCTCAAAGGCTTTTTCTGCATCTATTGAGATAATCATGTGATTTTTGTCAGTTTGCTTGTTTATATGGTCAATTATGTGGATGGTTTTCCTAATATTGAACCATCCTTGCATTCCTGGTATGAATCCTACCTGATCGTAGTGGATAACCCTTGTGATCACTTGCTGGAGTCTTTTTGCTAGTATCCTATTTAAGATTTTTGCATCTATATTCATTAGGGAGATTGGTCTATAGTTTTCTTTCTCTGTTTTTAACCTGCCTGGCTTTGGGTGGTTTTATTGTTTTTTGATGTCTTATGAAGCCATTAGCTTCTATTTGTCAAATTCTAATTTTTAAAGACTTTATTCCATGACTTTTTAGATCCTCCTTTTATATTTGGTCCATTCTACTTTTTATGAAACTCTTTCCTTCATTGAATTTTTTTTTGCCTGTTCTTCCAATTGGTTAATTCTTTTAAAAAAAAAAAAACTTTTTTCATTGGATTTTTGTACCTCTTTTTCCACTTGACCAATTTTGCTTTCTAAGCTACTATTTTCTTTTTGCATTATTTCAGTCCTTTTCCCCATTTTTCTTCCACACCCTTATTTGATTTTTTAAAATTTACTTTTTGAGCTTTTCTGGTGCCTGAGACCAATTCTCATTTTTCTTTAAAGTTTTGCATCTGGTTGCTTAGGTCTCATATTCCCCTTCTACCACTGTGCCTTGCCTTTTATCTCCATAGAAATTTTCTATTTGGCTCGATGTTTGGTTTTCTATATAGTGAGGTATTTGTTTTGCTGCTTGTTCATTTTCCCAACTTTTTTTTTTTTTGCCTGTGGCCTGAGAGTTTCTAAAAACTGCTGATTCTATCTCCTCTGCAGATGGCTTGTGGGACTCAGCACTGAGAGCTACCTTGCCTTGAGCTAGGGTCTTCATTGTAGACTTGAAAAGGCCAAGCTCTACAGACTTTGGGGCCTCACTGAGGGCTGGTGCTAGGGTGTGGGACTTACTGTGCTCCTGACTGACGCAGGGTTCCACGATCCTAAAGTTGGCCTGTGCCCAGGCTCAGACACTGACTCAGTAGGCAGTTGGCCCTCACTCCTATGTGTAATTTTCATTCTGGTTTCCCTTTATCCTGTGAAAATGGACTCTCTCTGCCTATCTTTCAAGTTGTTTTCTGCAAGAGAGCGCCCTTGTTATTAGTCTTGTGACTCCTGTCATTTGGAGGCACTATTTTTAAAGTCAGCTTGAGAGGATTCTTGGAGCAGTTCCAGCTTTCGCTGCTACCACGTCTCCATTTTGCCTCCCCTCCCAGGACTGAGAATCAAAAACCCTCTCCGGGAAGTGAGTTTGCCCCAGAAAGGCCCACGGGGGGAAGAGAGCCAGTGTGAAGGAAAACCAGCGGAGAAGGGCTAGGCTGTTTCCATATGAAAATTTGGAATCCTGTGATAAGCAAAACATGAAGCTGACAAGACGCAGACACAGGCTCTGTGGTCGCCAGTGTCTGCTCCCCCAAATCTGTAATCCAACATTGGAGATGTTACAGCAAGACGCATGAAAAAAGCAACAATATAGAGAAAACTCAGTCTTGTGTAATGATTCTGAAAAGAGGAAAACTGCATAAATGCACAAGCTTCTTGTCAGAGGCGGGGGCTCAAGCTGGTGAGCACTGCATATAATGTTAGTGCTAGTCTTTCTGTCTGTCTTTCTGCCTTTGTTTTTGTCTCTTTCCAACTCTGTGCATGTGTGTGTCTGACTGTCTGTTTGTCTCTCCTTTGTAAGGCATGGCTATCTGGAGGAGCTTACAGGATATATTCAGAAATGAAGCTGCTGTAAAAAGAAAATACAGAGGTGGTATCATACATAAAGTTCTAGACATGTAATAAGGAAGAACTGAGTTCAAATCTTGCCTCGTTCACTTATTAGCTATATGACTCTGGGCAAGTAAGTTAACTTCTACCTTAGTTTTCTTATATTTATAATAAATATAAATATGTATATATGTTTACATAAAATTATAGCTTTTAAGGCTGCTTCCAGTTCTAAACATATGATCATGTAGTCAATAAAATCAATTTAAATCAATTTTAAAAATCAAGTTTGGTAATACTCAGGTAAATTTATTTCACTAACATAATTTGTCAATCCAAAATATTTCTCAAATGCTCACTTTATAGAAATAACTGTGCTGAGGGACATGCATGGTTCTGAAGCGAAAGATCCAGATGTGTCCCATTCTATCAAGAATAAGAACATTCAATTGAGAAAATGAGCTTCACACATTTTTACTAGTAAGCAAAAGAAGAGATCCACTGAGTAAGCCTTGAAGGATTCTCAGGAGGAGTTCAGAGAAGTCAGAGAAGGGAAATCATCCATATCCAGCTACTTCCATACATCAGCACAGACAGATTCTTCCTCCACTGAAGCAGATTGTAGCCCTTTTCCAGCAGGGTAGGGAGTCATGTTACTCCCCTTGCCACCTACTCCCTTATTATTATTCCCTTTTTACTATATTGCCTTTTAAATGACCTCCTCCCAACCTCTCCCTCCCTTGTATTGCTCCCCTCCTCACCAGACCATTTATAACCCTTCTCCTCTATAGGGCATGATATAACTCTCTGCCCCAATGGATCTGACTGTTCTTCCCTTTCTGAGCCAATTTCAATGAGCATAAGATTAAAGTATTACCTGTTATCAGCCTCTTCCTCCCTTCCATTGTATTGCTCTTTCCCTCCTCCTCCCTCTGTGCACTTCTTTATGAAATATATATTTACCCCCATTTCTCTTATATTATCCTCTTTTTTACCCCTAGTTTTTGGGGTTTTTTTGACATATCATCCTATATAGTTAATCACTGTCGCCTCTAGGTATGCTTCTTCTAGCTACCCTGATGATAATAACAATTTTTAAGAGTTACCAATATTATCTTTTCATATAGAAATGCAAATCATTTGACCCATTATTGGGTCTCTTTTTTCCCCCCTTTCTTAATTACCTTTTGATGGTTCTCTTGTTCTATATTTGGGCATCAAATTTTCTAAGTTCATTCTTCTCTTCAGGAATGCTTGGAAATCTTCTATTTTATTAAATGACCATACTTTCACCTGCAAGAATATAGTCAACTTTGCTAGGGAGTTGATTCTTCTTTGTAGACATGGTTCCCTTGCTCTCCAAAACAGCATATTTCATGCCTTCTGGTCCTTCAGTATGGATGCAGCCAAGAACTGTGTAATCCTGAATTTGGCCCCATGATATCTGAATTGTTTCATTTTAGCAGTTTTTAATATCTTTTCTTTGGTTTGGAAGTTCTTTAATTTGACTATAATATCCCTAGGCATTGTCAATTGGGAATTTAATGCAGAAGGTGATCTGTGGTTCTTTCACTCTCTACTTTACCCTCTTGTTCAAGAATATTAGGGCAATTTTCTTGCATGATTTTCTGTAGAATGATGTCCAGGATTTTTCTTTTGTCAAGATTTTCTGGTAGTCCAATAATTCTTAAATTATATCCCCTCGATCTGTTTTCAATGTCTCTTGTTTTATCAGTGAGGTGTTTCATATTTTCCTCAATTTTTTCATTCTTTATTTTTTTATTTTTTTAAACCCTTACCTTCCGTCTTGGAGGCAATACTGTGTATTGGCTCCAAGGCAGAAGAGCAGTAAGGGCTAGGCAATGGGGGTTAAGTGACTTGCCCAGGGTCACACAGCTGGGAAGTGTCTGAGGCCAGATCTGAACCCAGGATCTCCTGTCTCTAGGCCTGGCTCTCAATCCACTGAGCCACCCAGCTGCCCCCAATTTTTTCATTCTTTAAGTCATTTGCTTCTACTTGTTCAATTCTAATTTTTAAAGATTGAACTTAATTCCTGGCTTTTTGGTCCTCCTTTTCTTTATTTTTCTTTGTAGGTCATTTTTATTTTTTACTGTCTTTGCCTCATTTTTGAACTGGTCAATTTTGGCTTTTATGACACTTTTCTTGTTTTAGTTTATGTGCCTCTGTTTCCAGATGACTCATTTTACTTTTTAAGTTCTTTTCCCAATTTTCTTCACCCTCTATTAATTGTTTTTTGAATTGTGTTTTGAGTTCTTCCAAAGTCTGCATCCAATTCACTGGAGTTCCTGAGTTTTTGCTTGGTGTTCCTTGGTCCTCCTCTGTTCCATTTGTTCTTTGTTCATTACCCAAATAGAAGCTGTAGATTGTCATTTCTTTTTCCTTTATCTATTGTTACTCATATTTTTTCCTTCTCTCCCCTTCCTTATTGGCTGCATTCTTGCTCCTCTGTTTATTTGCTAGATCTGTGAGTTTTAGGTTTTTTTGTCCTGAAGGGACTTCTCTACTCATTTGATTACCAGGATTAGGCAGATGGAGCTGAACTGTTGTATTAATGAGCCCTGAGTCCAGATCTTATCCAGCTGCCAGCAGAAGCTGAGGTGAAGGTGAAGGTGTGGAGACTAAAAGTAGTTACCCTCATCTTCCTCTCTACTCCTTTTTGCCAGCACCTTCCTGCCAGCTGCCCAATCAGAGCCCTGATTTTTTCATGGTGGTACCAAGGTACTCCATTGAGGTTGCAGCCTTCACCCTAGGATCCCAGTCATCAAGATTCCTAGCATAGGCTTCAGTGCACTAGGTGGGGGAGGGATGTTAGATCTTTCCTTATACCCAAGAATTCGACTTTATCTGCGTTTCTTTCAGGTTAGATCAAGCAAGAGAGACCTGTGGCTCTGTCCCGCTACTGAGCCTGCCACTTTGTCCTCTCTGTTCCTTGTTCCTCTGGTTTTCTCCCAGCGATGTGGGACTGAGACCCTCTGCTCTATGGAGGCTTCTTCTCTGCACTATTGATCAACTGGATTAAGCCAGTTGAGCTGATCTGCAGAGCTGAATGTGCCTTGAGGCCCAAACTTCCAGAGGCAAAGGCCCAAGATGGAGGGATGGTGACTGAAGACTGAGACCAGCCTGCCCTCTTCTCCCCTTCTCTCCTCCAGCTGCCTCTTTGCCAGCTGTGGTCAGAGCCCTGAGCTTTGCCTAGTTGTGGCAGCAAGGTACTCCATCCTAGGTGGAGCCCTTGCCCCGAGATCCCACCGACTGTCCGTGTCTTTGAGCAGAAGGTGGGGGAAGGACCCTGGAACCTCCCATTCTTTTCCTTAAACCTGACAGTTCAACCTTCTCTGCATACTTTTGACATTGAATCGAGTAGGAGGGTCCCTCAGCTCTGGCTTCTTGTTGGATTTGGTTTTCTGTCCCCCTTGAAGTGCTTTGTTTTTGATTGGTGTGGAAGGGTACTCACAGAGGAATCGGCTTTTGCTGCTTCTAAGCCACCATCTTGACTAAGTGCCTGAAACCTTGGTAGCCTGGGACCAGTCTGGAGATGGGCTTGGCTGGTCTTGGGAGGACCCACCAGGATCTGCATTCCTCCCAATAACCTTAGGGATGCCAGGGCCACTTGGATGCCATGCTAGGACAGAGGAGCGAGCCTTCTTTGGAAGAACTCCATCACAATGTCTCATGTTTTCAAAACAGCTCTTCTCCAGACCAGCCTCGACACTAATCGAAGTGCCAACCCATTCTGACAGTCCCATGAAGATGCTTAAAAATAATTGGGCATCTTTTCAATTGTGTACTTAAAAGAAAAAACCCAAGGACTCTTTGAGGCTCCATGCTGTTTAATGTGAGTGTTTCTCTTCTTCCAAGATGGGCTTCTCTGTCTGCAGCCCAGCCGCCTCCGCATGGCTCCCACAGTCTGCCAATGATTGATATGTGCATATAACCATGAAAATAAATTGGCGCCTGCTAGGACTACTCCCGCCATCTTCCTCCTCCTCCTCTAATTTGCCAATTGCAAATCCACTTTTAAAAAGCAGTCTCATAAGGAGCTTCTTGCATTTTGACACAAAAAAGTCATTAGGTTCTCTGCAGCTGGAACTTTTTGATGGAGCTTCTTAACCCTTTGGGCAATGAGGATGTTCCCAAGAGCTCTCAGTGAATCTCACTGACAAATGGTGGGCCTGCGAGAATTTGTTCTTCAGTCTTTTACTCACTTATTCTTCCTTTCAGATCTGCCTCCTGAGCAGCCCAGACCAGAGCCCACCTTTGTTTGTTCAGTGCATGTTCAAACTCCAGGATGTGTATTTTCTAGGAGACAGTGGCCTGGTAGAAAGGACCTGGCTTAGACTCTTGACTGGCTTAGACGAAAGGCCACTTGATCTCAGGCAATTCGTTGCTTTTCTCTGGCTCTGAGGCCACCGTTCTAAGGCCCAGGGTAGCATGGGCTCCCGGGCGAGTGTACAGTGGAGAGGACCCAGTCTTGGGAAGAAGAGGAGGCCCAGGTATGGCAGAGCATCACCACAGTCGAGGGAGGAGAGTCCCAAGAGGCAAGCGAGTGGCCCTAAATGTGGATTGAAGCCGACAGCTGGAGGGAGGTCTAGAAAATAGGCAGAGATGGTCGACTCCAGCCATACGGATATGGGGCTGCTTTGGTCATCTCCGTCCAAGGGACCCCAGCAAGGAATGGCCAGAGGGTGATGAGGACAGCCAAACCTGGAAAGTCCTCTCTGAGGGAGGCGGCCCTCTCCGTCCAGCTGGGAGCCTCTGGTGACAGGCGGCCTGGAGCAATTCTCTCTCCTTTTGATCTTGCTTCCTAGACTGTCTTTCTGTGGATATCATCCGTGGGAAGGAGTGTGTTTGTGTGTGTGTGTGTGTGTGTGTGTGTGTTTACAGCGGCAGACTTTTAGGTGCTGTGTGAGTTGCCACCTTTAGTGGTCACTGTGGTGCGTGAGGGAGAAAAGCATGGGAAGACTTTCATGAACGGATGCAAATTAAAGTCAAAGGGACCAGAACCATGTCCACATGCATCTGAATTGTTAGTGTAGACCCACATAGATGGGTATAGTCATCATAGAAAGAGAGATCTATATTGGAAGGGTTATTTGAGATGTGCTTGTAATAATTAAGAGGACATAAATAAAAGAACAACAGTATTACAATTAAACTGAATGCCTCAAAGTGGAAGCTCCAACCTTGTCTCCAAGGAAATGATCCAAGGAAAAAAGTGAGAAAGTACCTTCTCGTGCTCCTTTGCAGAGTTGGGGACACTCCACGTAATGACAGACTCAGTTGCCTAGTTTTGCTCCATTTATTCTCATCCTCTTTTTAAAATTATTTCTTCTAAGAGATGCCTCCCCACAAAGGGGACTGGGACGACAGATAGAATTATTGGTAAGGTGGAAACAAAAGATTTAATTACATCATTTTTAAAGGGAGCAGCTAACTTGACTTCCCTTTCTAAGGTTGGTCTTGCTTTCCACAAAAGTTAAAAATATATATCTTTAAGGAAAGCTGTATAAAGGGCTTCCCAACTGTCCTTGCCGCAGGATTCCAAATGACCTTTGGCCTTTGTCACTGTCCTCTTGCTTTCTTGGCTTCTTCTGTGTGAATGCCATTCCTTCAGTGGCTGGGATAGAGTGTGGATGCTGTGTAAAGTGGCTTTATGAGCCTTTCCAAGTTAAAATAATTTATCCGTCTCCTGCAGAGTTCATGGAGTTCAATGCTCTCGGTTTAGGGAAGAGGAAACTCATTCTCAGAAAATGGAGGGACCTTATCTGAGGTCACCCAGGGATAAGTGGCAGAATTGGGATGTGGGCACTGGCCTTCCGACTCCAAGTCTAATGCTCTTGTCATGATCACAGGCCACTTCTCAAAAGGTGCAGAGAAGCCTATCCCTTTGGAGGCTGATCCCTAGAGGAAGAGAGCCAAAAGTTATCATTACTTAGGGTAAACATGAAATCCTTTTCAAAATTGGTGGGAATTTTTTTCCATTTATTAAATTGGAAACGATGGACTCCTAATTAATTTGATAAAATGCTAGATCCTACCCATGAGAAGAAATGAGTTACCTTTTGGGGTACATCAAAGGCTCCAATATTTTCTTTCCTTTCTTATCAAAAGAAAACAGAGACAGAAATTTAAGCTTGGTAAATGGAAAAAATACTGAGGAATCCATGTGGAACAGAACACTGTTTTTGAATGGAAAGGTTCTATATTTGAATCCCAACTATGACACACAATCTAGATTGGACATCATATTGAACCTCCTGATGTCACAGTTTCATCATTTGCAAAATGGGGGGATTTTTGTTAGAGGTGGACTGAGCTGCATGATCTCGGATGTCCCCTCAAAATGCAAGATTAGATACAACTAACCACTTCATAGTTGTTCTTCCTTCCTTTTCAAAGTGGACCAATGACATCACAGCAATGTCTTGGCTTTCAAAGAAGGACTCTCGAGTTTTCCCTAGCTTGCATGTCAAATCTTGTCCACTGATCTCCCATTTTAAGGAAAATAATGGATAACAGAGTAACCTTCCGGGAAGGCTGCTTTTGAGATGAGCAGGAGCCCTTGGCTACATCCTATTCTGTTGGAACCCCATCAAGAGTAAAACACAAATAGCTCCGTCATCAAGAAAAGTGCTGTACGTGTAGGTGTAGTTCTAGACTACCAAAATAAGTCCTCCTATTTCTGACCTGCCCATCCATGTCATGTTCAAAAGCTGAGAAATTTTATGTCAAGGCTTTGAAAGAGAGCCAGTGACCCTTAAGAGAATACAACTGACATGCAGGAAGCCCCTGCGGCCCTACTGTGTGCAGAACAGAAATGCTCTCTTAGGAGAAGGCGCAGTCCTGGCCTTTGGGGAGCTTCCAGTCTAGCAGGAGATAAATCAGTAGCACAAGGAAAGGGTAAATCAGCATGCCAGTACGAAGGCCAAGCACCCAGGGAATTGTCTCCTCCTCTCTTACTTGGAGGAGGATTCTTGGGTTGGGAACGTCCTTTGCACACACGTCTCAGTCCCCATAAAGTGGGTTTTCAGCCTCATCATCCTGCTCCCAGTCTCCATGTGTCCTCTGCTGAGAGATCCCTGCAGTGAGAGGGGCTTCAATGCCCAGCGCCTGGCACCTCCCGTGGTAGTCAGCTCCCACCCTCTCCCTTCACTCCTAGCCACAGCTCCTACCTCCTCATTTCATCTAAGAAGACCTGAAGTTAGGCAGGAGTCACCCATCACCCAAGGGGCTGATCATGGGCTGTGCCTGAACCCCAACAGCATGGCATGGAGCACACTGCCTCCACACCTACACTGTGTCAGGGAATTCTGCACATTTATGTCTCTGGTGAATGCTTATCTGGGCATTCTGTGTCCGTTCCTGTCACTCTGGAGCAGATAGACCATGACTGATGCTGGGAACAGTCTAGAAGGGGAAAGCAGCACACTTTGAGGGCAAAGAGCTTGCAGATGCTTAGCTGCTATTGATTAAAAAAAATGAACAAGGAGTTCTTAGGAAAAGGAACATTCTGTCAATACAGAAAGTAATAGTTGGAAGTCAGTTAAATATCTTGAGATCAACAAATATATATTTATATAAATCATGGAACACACCTGGTGAGCCTCTTGTGTTGGCTGCAGCCTTGAAGCTATTTTCATTTTCCCCAATTTTTTGATATCTGGTATTACCAAAGGCAAGCTTCTGCATTGTGACCAATGGGGGAATCTATATAGCCTTTCCTTCCTATTGCCATGGGCATTCTCAATGAGCAGGATAATAAATATATAAGACAGAGACACAGACAGACAGAGCTGCACATGCAGGACCTTTTCCTCTGTCTTTGCTCTCTTTGGAGAATTAATATGGTTTCTGTCAACGGTCATGCATTATTTAGTGGTTTTGTTTGCATAAACTCCAGAGTTTTAGCTTCCTTTTTTGACTTAATGCACCCTACTTATAGAATGCTGTGTGTTCTTACAAAAGGGACCCAGTCCCTTAGGCTTCCAAGATAGGAAACTTTTATGAGAGAAACCTGCTACAAAGACCCAGCCCCCGACCCCGCTCTGATCCCACCAAGGGTTCCTTGTGCAATATATCTAGGCCATCCATCCATCCATCTTGTAGCCGCATCTCCAACACTCCTTTCGCTTCTACCTTGGGAAAAAATGTTTCCATCCTTTTGATTGAACTCTGGGATTTCCTGGCAGAATCAATCAGCTGCAGTAAAGCAGCCGAGATCTCTCTTCCAGCTTAATTGGGCTGATAATTGCAGCATTTTCGGTGATCACCTCAGATTCCCTTTTCCAGCCAGTTGCCTCTAATCTTCCTGCTTTGTTTCCATCGACTGTTTTCACCAGTGGGACTTGGATCATTGTGTCATGTGGCAGATTCAGGCACTTTCCGTCTCCATCCACTTCAGGTGGGCTGTTTGGTCTAAAGCATTTCCCCCACAATGACTTCCCTCTTCACACTGGAGGTATTCAAACATTCTGATGCAAACCCCAAGTAAGCTTGAGAAGTAAGCCTGTGTGTTTCTTCTGTTGCAATGCAGTGGCTCGTTGTGGCCCTTTATTGGCCACCATCACTGGGAGTGCCACTGGCTCTGTCCTCCCCCATGTGTCAGTGCACTCTCTTTGGTGCCTCCTGTCCAAAACACTGGGCTCTTGAGGTTCTGGGAATTTCTGCCATGGCTGCCACAGAATGACATCCTGAGCCTGGCCTGGACTGAACTCCCAGCAGGACAGAATCTGGGCAGGCAGGGGCAGGCTCGTTCCTTCCTGGTCCGAGGTGAGCTGGTATTGGACAGGTTTGGGTTTGGGTTTGTTTTTCTCTTTTCTTGCCTGCTGCCCATCAGCCCTGAGTGGCCGCAGATTCTGACCAGCTCTTTTCCTGTCTGGCTACAAGTCTTCTGATCAGTTCCTTTCTAGCCTTAATGGAACATTTCCACAAACTCTGAAGTGCTCCCCGGGGTTAGTGATGGGATTGGAGTTAGAAGCATACAAGGCTCTGGACCAGATGAAAAGACAAGAGGAAAGCTCTCCCTGCTCTCCAAGGGCTTACGGTCTCCTGAGGTTAGAAGTTAAGTTAGTGCGAGGGAAAGGGAGGGAGACAGTACCAGGGAAGGCTTTCTGGGAGGGGGCGTCAGAGCGGGGCTGTGAAGGAGCACATGTGAGGAGTTCGAGCCTGCCAGGCACAGGGGTCAGAGAGCTGCACCCAGGCAGGAGACAGAATGATGAACTTGGCCCTTAGCTACGAGTTCCTTCTGATGGCAGTGTGGAGAAGGGCTGAGAACACGAGCAGCCTCCAAGGAGTCAGGAAGGGGAGGTGGGAGCCCTGCGCCGACAGCCAGCTTTTTCTATTGTCTCATTCTCTGAATGTTCCACTCTTGGGCAGAGAAGGTGCGTAGTGATACTGGATGCCTGCTCAATTGGTGGATTATGTTGCCGTCTCTTAAGAAATCATTTTCAACTGAAAATCTACTGTGACTATTCTGGGTTTGGCTGGAAATGCTTTCAGCTCCTAAAAGAGTTAGTCCCTGTGGAGTGTTGGTGGGGGCGCCCGGAGGGAGAAGCCCATGGAGAGACGTCCTCTTTCTCCCACTGGCTGCCTCGGCCCCTGGCTCCGTCGTGTATGATGCCTTAGTGACTCAAATCCATGGGAGCTGCTTCTTGTCTCCCTGAGAGATCAGCCGTGGAGTGGAAATGATTGAAGGAGAGCCCGGTCGCCCTCTTGAAATCTGTTCTGTGGAACGCAAAGATGAGCTGTGTGTCTGGAGAATCGAGCCGCCAAAAGAGGATGAGATCGTCCCTTTTCCTGGCTTGGCCAGCACAGGAAGAGGAGGTTACCAGGAGGGGTCTGTGGCATCTCCTGGCCAAGAGACCATTAACTCTAAGGCTGACAGTCTGTCCATCTTGATAATGTTGCCACCCTGAGGCCGGGCGACAGGTCTGGAAGTCCTTCAGCAATCTGCGACTCTGTGGGTGTTTGCCCACATCCCCACTCGGGCTCTTTTATTTCTGTCCTAAAAACTTGTGTTTCAGCAACTGCTTGGGGTAATTAGCATGATGGAAAACAAAATGACCTCCATAAAATCCCAGTGCTGCCGATAGTTCTACCAGTTTGAAACCACAGCCATAAAAGCGTTGCCGGATCATACTGCAAGCAGAGCTGCTCTGCTTGGAAATTACTTTACTCCTCCTGACAGACTTGATGATAAAGTCTGTACCAGGCACAGGCTTTGAGATGGAAATGTCAGCCTAAAGTCCTTCCTGTAAGATTCTGAGGACTGATAGCTTCAATTGCTTTGCTGACCCAGTAGGCGTTTCGTCATCATCAGGACATAGACAGCAGTAGAGACAACCCACAGGAGCTGGACCAGACCTCTGAGGTGACCCATGTTAACCCTCTCATTTTCTCTTTAATACATATATATATAATTTATTTATTTAATATAGACTATTTTTCCATGGTTACATGATTCATGTTCTTTCCCTCAGCTCCTCCCTCCCCACTGTAAAAAATAGACTTGAATCCAGGACTTCAATCCCCAAAATTCCTTGCTCCACATCCCCAAAATGCCTTGTAATCTCACCTGGGCCAAGAGCGAGATGAAGTATTTAACCTAATTGGAAAGGCTTTTGGGGATCTTTTGGACTTCTGTTTTGGAGCAGACGCGTTTCTTCCATGATGTGAGGTTATCCTGTCTAGGCCTCTCTGGCCTAGGCATGTGCTTTCTTATTCTGTATTTTATTTAATCCTTAATCTTTAATAAACCTCATAAAAATATAATACTCCTTGCAGAGAGAAACTAATTTCTACCTGCCTCAGTCTCCCCTAAATTTTAATCTTAAACCACTCCTGTAACCCAGGAGCAATTCCACTGAAACTCATTTTACAGGTGAGGAAACTGGGGTCCAGAAAAGGAAAGGGATTTGTTCAGACATCAAAAATCACAGTAAGATTTCAAATCAGAGCAATTTGTCTCAAATCAGGGGTTTTCAGTGGATCAGTTATTGAGCAGCAAGGATAGCTCATCTTAGGCTTTTGACAGGGAATCAGAGAGAGACAGACAGACAGACAGAAAGACAGATGGAGAGAAGAGTCCAATCTCAGACCATATCTGGAGGATTTGGGGCTTCATTTCTGGGAGCCACAGTTTAAGAAGGACATTGTAAAACTAGAGTGTGTTCAGAGGAGGCTGACCAAAATGGTGAAGGGACCAGAGTCCCTACCATGCTGTTGATTGAAAGAAATAGGTCTATTTAGCCAGGAGAAGAGGACAGAGAAGGGACATGAGAGTTCTCTTTAAGTAGCTGATTTTTGTGGTTTTGTTTCCCCCTCAATTGGGCCAAAAGGGTAGAACTTGGAACCATGATTACTGACGTTTAAGTTGCAAGAAAGAAAATTTAGGCGTGGTATAGTGAAAAAATTCCTGGCCATAGCATTGTCCTGAAGTTTGTTGGGTTGCCTTGAGAAGTAGTAAGTAGATCACCCCTCCCTTGGGGGTCTTCAAATAAATGATGATTATTTCCTTTTGTAATAATTAAAACTAAATTAGGAGGCTATTAGTAGCTTTAGTAGCTTTATTACAACAAAGTAGTGATCGTAAAGAAAGAGAAATGTAGGAAAGCGGTAGAGTTGACTACACTATTTGCCATTTGATGGATTGAAGCTCACCACTGACAGGGTTTCCTCCAGGCTCCAATCTTCTACCAGAATAGCACCAGAAAGAGCAACCTTGGGCTTGCCTTATAAGAAATTTTTTCCACCCACTAGCTCTCCCATGCCACATCTCAGGAACCAATCATAGTTCCTTAATTTGCCTGGCACTGCTCAGGGGGACAGTGCTTGTGGGATCTAGTTCCCATCTTGTTGGTTTCAACATCCTTTTTCTGAGGGTTTGTCTATACCTGCACATCTCAGTGGTAAAGGTCACTGATGAATGATATCAAAACAAAGTAACATAATGGAGAGGGGAATTCCCTTCCCACACTTTGTTCCTGGGGGAGGGGGGCAGTGCTATATAAAGGATCTATTTGCCCAAGTACCTATCAGACTAGGGGGCTTCGTGGTCTTTTCCTAGACTGATGTTCTGTGAGTCTAAAATAAAGTGAGGTCTCTGACCCAGTCCACCATTCTTTCTCCTATTCACAAGATTTCCTGTGAATCCAGAGCTCTCACCAAATATGGAATCAGCTGTAGAGCTCTTTGTCATATGTGTCATAGCTTGGAGTTGGAGCACCTTTTGGAAAGACCCTAAAGAAAAGAGAAATTGGGAGAGAGGGGAGAGTGTGGGTACAGACAGATTATTGGGGAAATACTTCCTCGGATACCTTGTTACCTTCTGCTGTGCCCCAGGACTAGCAAGGAGCAGGGGACCTGTTGTGGATTATTGAAGATTTAGCAGCACTCTGAGTATGCCTACTATGGCCCAGGTACTGTGCCAGGTGTGGGCTGTAGACAGACCTAGAGCTATTCCATCTTGATGCTTTCTCTTAATCTCCCCGATTACAGTGTAATGTCAGATTTCCTTACAAAGGAACCTCCTGCTCTGACTATAGACTAGCCAGTAGAGTGGAAACATCTTAAGGGCAAGGACTGGGTCACTTTGGTCTTTATGTTGTTCAGTCATTTTTCATGACTTGTGTCTGACTCTTCATGATCCCTTTTGGGGTTTTCTTAGCAAAGATACAAAGTGGTTTACTATTTCCTTCTCCAGCTTATTTTACAGATGAGGAAACTGAGGCAAACAGGGTTCAGTGACTTGCCCAGGGTCTTACAGCTAGTAAGTGTCTGAGACCAGATTTAAAGTCCAGAACATGAGTCTATGCCGCCCAGCTGTCCTCGTTAGTCTTTGTATCTCCCATCATTGAGTACTGTGATCATCCCGGTCACCTTTATCTTGTATTTAATATTATTAAGTGATATTTTATTCAGTATTATTAATCAGTATATTAATTGTTGTTATTAATACCCTTCTCATCCAGCATGTTTTTCTTCTCCCTTCCTGAAGTGACCTCTATGGCTCTTCGTTGCAGTGGACGCTGGAGAGTCCTTCCTCCGGAGGGCTCTTGGCCTCTGCTTGTTCCTGCCCCGTTGAACCAATCGTTGGTTTTCAGGCGGCCTGGGGTGGGCGGCGGGGGAGCAGCGAGCCGGGAGCCCGCAGAGCGCTGGGCACGGAGCTCGGGCTCATTTGATCCTTGTTTGCGCCGTCGATTACGCCTTTCATTTGATCTTTCTTTTCCTTTGCCTGATGGAGCTCCGACTGTCCGAGGTGTATTTTGGTCTCTTCTCTGCAGATCAAGTCATACATCGAAATGACGGAGCATCCCCCGTTTTCTCTGCGCAGTATTAGACGGGTGTCTTTAGCGGACCCAAGTGGGTTTCCCGTTGGCTCTGGCTCGCTGGCTTACAGAGCCGTGAGGCCTTAGGGAAGGAGCCCACCACGTCCGAGGGAGCCCCAGGGCCTCCGAGCCAGGCACAGGAGGGAAAGGGCCGAACCCATCAGCCCTGTCCCCAGGAGGAGCCCCCGTTGACACCTCAGTTAACCAGCAGACGTTGATGTGGATGGGCGCCGTGTCCAACACTGGAGGTCAAGCGTCGAGCCTTCCATTCGCTCCTGTTTTGGGGGGAAGCACGAGGGGATACGGGGGATGGAGTGGGGCGTGCCAACATGTACCCGGTTATCACAGCCTCGATTTGCAGCGAGCCATCGGGTTCAACCCCTCGTTTTACAAAGGGATTCCCAAGTCGGGGCTCTCGATGGACTTCGGAGCCCATAGCTGGCATTGTGCCAAGCGGGAGCGGCGGCGGCCTTCCTGGATGCCTTGCGAGGTGCTGTCAGACGTCTCTTTCCCGAGGACTGGGGAGACCATTTCCACGCTTGTCCCCTCCAGGGCAGACCTTTTAGACGGGATTCAGGCAGGGCTTTGGGGCCTGGTGGGGGCCTCCGTCTCCTCCTCGGGTGTGGAGCCGGGTCACTGCTGGCCAGGACTCCACCGCCGGCCTCTCATTCGTTCCCTCCCCGTTCCCAATAACTCCGGCCGAAGCTCGCTTTGCCCTTGGCATGGCCACGCGATCGGCTCCTTCTTCGGCCACGTATACCTTGTTTGGGGTCTTAGGTGGCATTTTTTACATGGCGCTGGCAGCTGTTTTAATGAAATTGTCTTCAGGGAGCGCCCGGCTTGGATTCAGAGCAAGAGCCGGAGGAAGGCGCGCAGGGCCACTTACTCCTCCTCATCGCGGTGGGAGGGGGCCGCCCTCCTGCCCCCCGTCCCGCCTCCCCTTCAGGCTAACTGGATTTTAATGGCCTTCGGTTCCCTGGCACCGGGCACAGCCCGCTCGCCGGGAAGTCACCTCTTCAGCTGTCTGAATGAGGGCGAGTAATTCACTTCAGTATGCCTGTCCTGAGGGGAATCCCCCTCGCACCCACCGCCATGGCGCAGGGGAGAGGCTGGCGAGCAAACTGCCTTGTGACCAGGCGGCAGAGGCTCGTCCATTCACTGAAATCAGCGACTCACGCCCTCCCCAAGGGCCGGCTGACACAGAAGTGGCCTCCTTCTGAGGGCCAGTCCCTGCTGGCTCAAAGGAAATAAACATTTGTAAGAAAGTTTCCTGAAACTCAGCCCCTACCAGATCCACCCCTTAGAATCCAACAGTCAGCCGCCAGAAGTGAAGCCCTTACCGCGTGCGGGCACTGGGCTCGGGGGCCATGATGCGGGGTCCAAGGAACTCATCTCTCCTCCCAAGGGGCTCACGTTCCAATGGGGCCCAGCTCCAGGCTCCCCATAACCTTTCCTGACCTCCCCTCAGTGTCGGGTGTTAGCATCCTCCTCTCACCTTTCCATCCATTGGTAGCATCCATCATACAGAAATGTGTGCCTATACACATGCGCCATATTTAATGTAGCCTATCCTAGATTAATGCTATGTGTAAATGTATTTCTTCCTATTATATTTAAGGCACCTATAATCATCCAAGCACTGTGATGAGCACTTCACACTTATCCTCCCATTTGATCCTCACCCCATCCTTGGGGGCAGGTGTTATTTCCATTTTACTGATGAGAATGCAGAGGCAATCAGAAGTTAAGTGACTAGGCCAGGGTCACACAACTGCTCAGTGCTCTATCCACAGTGCCATCTTCCTGTCCCATGCATGTGTAGAAAAGTTTGTATTATATATATCTATGTTGACTTATCCACATCCACTTTGTTTCTTGGAGCAGGCTGGAGTTCTCTTGAAGGCGGGGGACTGACTGTCTGTTGCAGTAATATAAGAAATGTCCTCCTTTTTTTTTTTAAACTCACTCTCTCATGTCAGTGGTATAAGGGAGTCCCTGATTAGCAACGTCTCTGCCCATGCACATCATTCCCTTTTCTGATTTTTATTTTTGTAGAGCTTTTTAGGGTTTAGGGACTTTCCTGGGTGATTCTAGCCAGAAAGTAGCAGAGGGGACGCCTCAAATTCTTTTTTCTTCCAATCAACAAAAATCTACCCTCTCTCCCCTCCCTTCCCAATTGAGAATAAAAGAACCCCCACCCCCACCCCTGTTAGCCAAGCACTTATGGCTCTCCAAACCTATCCCTGCTTTGGCCAGCCCCAGCCCCTCTCTGGTTCATTCCACACTGAATCCTTCACTCCCCTTCTTTTGTTCTTGGTCCTCTGGAATCAAGGTTGGTCATTACCCTGCCCAGTAATATTCTGCCCTGTTTATAGTTGTAAGTTGCTCACTCATTTGGCCCTGGATGGGCCACCCCTCCAATTCCTCTTTGCCACCTCAGAAAGGGCCCTCAGTATCTTTGTCCATCCTTTGTTAAGAGTTTATTTTGCTTAGGACCAATCTCTCTGTTGATCCTCCCTTCCTCTCACTGCCCCTTCTTCCCTTTCCTTTCCTTTCTCTTTCCCTGTTGAGGAAAATGTATTTATTTCTCTGTCTGACTCTGGGTATGTGTACACACACATGTGTTCTCTCTCCCCTGCTTTGACAAGTTCAGATGAGATTGGAATGCTTACTGTGACTCTGCCATGACCTCTCACCTAGAATAGAGCAAATATTAATGTCTGGTCTTTGGTGGATTCAAGAGTGTCCCGAAGGACCCATTTTGAAGGCAGAACAGATAAGACCGAGGCCTGGTGGGCTTTCAGCTGGAGTTCATGTTGTACAAGACCAGAAGAGCCATCCTGAGACAGCCTGGCTCCAACCTTCCCTATCACAACCCTGTCCCTGTGAAGAGACTTTCATGTGCACCTTGTCTTTGAAACTTTAGTTGGAGATGTGGAGGGGGGTGTTTGGGGTGCAGCATCTTCCGAGTTCATTTAGAGAACATCTGCAGAGAGTTCTGCCTGCACTCCCCAGGCGGCATCGTCCCTGCATTTGGAATCGAAGCTCCAGGTTCCCCTTTGTAGGCAGCCTCCGATTGCATCACACTGAAATGCCAGGCCTCCTGAGGTGCCGAGTCTGAGGGTGTAATTATGTCATTTTCTCCTTATTTTGCAGAGTCTTCCTGCGAGCAATTAATCAGTATGCAGATATGCTCAACAAAAAATTTCTGGATCAGGCTAACTTCGAGCTACAGGTAAGAGAAGAGCTCCATGGCCTGTCAGGAGGCTTTGGCGAGCCAGCCTCTCCTCACTGCTTGTGCACACCATGGTTTTTAATTGGTTCCTTGGCCGAGGAATAGGAATCGAATCTGTAGTCAGTACTGTTGGAAACCAAGAAGTAAAAATGATGGTGGAACATGGAGGGACAGGAGATCATTTGGTTCTGCTAGCCCAGCTCTTGAAGGCAAGGCAGGCAGGCAGCACCTATTCACCCCAAACATATTAAATACCTACTGTGCCCCAGATGTGTGCTTAGCACTAGGGATAAGAAGACAAAAAAAGAGGCAGCCCCTGCCCTCATGAAACTTATATAGGTCTGGGGGTCAAAACACATGTCAGTAAGCAAAAGGCAAGGATTATAAATATATATTATCTAATATACAAAGTAATTTGGAACTCAGTTTTTAAAAAATGAATGTTTTAAATTGTTTAATGTAACTAGGAAATATTTAAGGAAATACATTTTAAAATTTTTCTTTGGTTTGGTTTGTTTTTGAACATTTGTTTTATTTATATATTTTTTAAATAATATTTCATTTTCCCCCAATTACATGGGAAAACAATTTTTAACATTGGTGTGTGTTTTTTTATTCTGAGTTCCAAGTTCTCTCTTTCCTTGACACCCTCCCTGAGACTGTAAGGAATCTGGAGAGGGATATGTGTATGTGTGTGTGTGTGTGTGTGTGTGTGTGTGTATATATATATATATATATATATATATATATGTAATTTGAAAGGGAATGAGCATGGAGATGGGGAGGGGAAGGAATCAGCAAAGGCTGATGAGCTCAAACCTATTTATGAAGAAGGAATAGAAGCTACCTACCCCCCTGACAGAGCTGGGAGACTCATTATGCAAAATGAAGCAAATATATTTTGGACAGAGTTAGCAGGGGAATTTGTTTTGCATATTTGTTACGAGTCTTGTTTTTCTTTTCTTTTTTTCTTCTAGGGCAAGGGAAGTGGGAAAGAGAGAGAAAATAAATGAATGTTAATTTTAAAAAATGGATGATAAAAATTTGTTAAATGTTTATTCTGTGCAAAGTACTGCTAATCCTTGGAGAAGGGTTCAAATTGAAAATAAGGAGTTTTATTTTTTAACTGTTTCTAGTTTTTTAAACAATACTGAACTTCAGTCACTTTGAAGGTTGGAGGGGTATAGGCAGCCTTTAGGCTAAACCCCTGGACTTGGAACCAAAGATTCATTTGCTCTAAAGCTAGTCATCTCCCTGCCTCCCTGTACCATCTCCAAGGCACTGGTAAATGGCATCGTTGGGTGTGATTCCATCCCTCGTCTCACTGATCCTCCCCTTTTCTCAAAAGTTTGTTTTCCATGACCTGAAATACTACCTTTCATGTCCTCTCAAGTCCCATAAATGTTACCTAATGACCATCAGGATCCCAGGCATTTAAAAAGGGAGAAACAAATCTCTTTCCAAATGTCTTCCATTAATGGGTCATCGTTCCCCAAAGCAGAAAATTCTCCTTCTCTTGAGTCAAGAAGAAAACGAGAAATAGGATGTTAAAGACATCTGGGCCTAGAAAAGGGGCGGATGAGGAAGAGGAGGAGGGGGGTGCAGATCCCCTGGGAGCTGAGTAGAGCCTGCTCTCCCTGCATAGGCTGCTGCCTTTGACCGGCTCTTGTCCAGGATCACAGCAGACTTTGTGTCCTTAGGATAACCCTCAGGTTCCGGTTAAATATCCCAGAATGCAGTGGGCCTGTTCATGTGTTCTCAGGAGGTGGACTGTCCCACATCGATGGGCTGATCTAGAATCTCTGCATAAATGTGTCCAGCAGCTGTCCCTGACTTGGGCATGGCACTGGCCTACGTCGTGTAAACAAAGAGAATTTCTCCACTCAAAATTGTAGAAATAGGAAGGACTGAGCCAAAGAAAAAGTCAGAAAACCCAGCCAGCCAACCAACCCCCAAACAAGGAGGAGGCCTTCTGCGATGCATGCATTCCCCTCCCCATGTTGTTCTTCAGAAGGCTGGAGCATCACTCTCCTAAACCTTTAGCTTGCTCGGCCCCAGGCTCTGAGCTTCCTGGCACCCTCGATGCCGCCATCTTTGTGTCCTCCGTGGGCTCAGAGACTTCCTTCTGCAGCCTTGGAGCAGAGCAAAATCTCAAGGGGACATCTGGCTTTTGTGAGGGGGGGAAGGCGAGACCAGGCCTCTGGGCCACATTTCCACGGCTGCGGCCTCCCTTCTCATGAACCCCCCCCACGTCCGGGGTGTCCGCCCTGGGCGTCCCGCCCCTTTTCTCTGGAATAGCCGATGCCGAGGTAGCCGGCCCGTTAGTTAGTGTTTTCAGAATGCCTTTCAGAGCTGGCAGGGCCTCTCCCATTAGGTAGGGCAAGCCGTGGGCTTCCCTAGGACCCAGGTCGACTGGATCGATCCCAGGGTTAGGGGACCAAATGGAGTGCTCACAGCACACCTCAATGGGAAGGCCTTGCTCTTCAATCCATCCCATCCGCCATGGAGAAGGCACCGTGCCGTGCCCAGGCCACAGATGAGGAAGCTCAAGGCCATGTGCCCGCGGTCGCAGTTAGTGCCAGAGGTAGAATTAGAACCCAGATCTGGGCTGACTTCACTGAATCCAGTCATTCCCTTTCACTCCATAGGACATGGCGTCCAAGGATATGGGGATGCCGATGGGACACGTTTCTAGAGATGGTGTGTCTGTGTCTGTACGTTTGTCGGTCCCTCGGGGGAGTGTCTGTCTGTCTTTCTGTTCTCCGCTGCGTGCCCAGCAATGTGACGTTGGCCCTTTTGCATTTCAGCTCTGGAACAATTACTTCCACCTGGCTGTGGCCTTCCTTACTCAAGAGTCTTTACAACTGGAGAATTTTTCAAGTGCCAAGAGAGCCAAAATCCTCAACAAGTAAGTACACGCCCCCTGAAAGGCGCGCTGGAGCCCCGATGGCCAGGCGCCTCCGGAGGCCTCTCAGCCCATTGGGACACGCGCAGAAGCCACGTGTCCTTGCGTGTAGGGGGCGCAAAGCGTGTTCCCCCTCCGGGATCCAGTGTCAGAACGACGGCATTCCTTGTAGCTGCTCCCAGCCGACGCACGGAAGGACTATGGAGGACCAACGTTAGCCTTCAGAGGGGTAATTAGTTTTACTGCGGATGACTGTGATGTGGTCCTTCAGCGGTGCCTCAGGCGCTCACTCCTCAGGTTCTGCTCGCAAGGATGCCCGTTTAGAGAATCTTTCTGATAGCGCCTGTGCGAACGAGAAGGAAGGCAGGGCAGAGAGGCAGCTCGCTCCGATTCCGCGGAGAAGCGAGTCTCAGCGATCGCTGTTCGGACAGGAAACCATCCTCCTCACCTGGGAGGAAGACCACGCGGGGAGTGCGGCCTGTGCTGGCCGGCACGGGGGCTCGCCCGACCCTTCGCGTGCCTTTATTGTCATCCTTTCTAAGAGGTTTGTCTGTGTGCCTCCCCTCCTCCACGTCTCTCCTCTCCTGCCTGCTCTCAGAAAAAGGAAGAACAAAGGGTCACAAGCACGTGCTCCGTGCCCATTGCCCTCCGCGTCTCCAAAGGAGTGGGGCGTGAGCCTTTCCCAGGATTCCCTTTGGCTCCATCGATCATGGTGGTTACGAGGGGCCACTGGATAGATGATTACCTTCGTTCTCTGCATCCATCCGTATGTTGCTTCCCAGGTTCTCTGTATTCATCCTTCTCATCCCTTCTGACCCCCGTAAGAGTCCTTGGCATTCACGTGCCACCACGTGTGCCACCATTCCCAGGTCGCTGGGCAGGCGTCTGCTTGTTTCCCGGCCTTTGCTGTGACTAAAAGGGGTTTTCCTCCATTTGTAATTGTTATGAGAGCACCATGGGATGAGGGGTAGAATGTAGAAAGGGTTATCCTTTGTGCTGAGCAGGAATCGGGAGGGATGATTCTCTCGTCCTCTCCAGAGCGCCCCTGGGAGCTGTTCTTCCAGTACATCTAGAGGCTTTGGAGCAAGATTCTTTGGTTCCACATCCTGCCTCTCCCCTCTTTGTAGCTGCACACACACGCCACATCTTGGCCAAGCCTCTGGGTTTCTGCAACTTTAAGATGAGAGGGTTGGGCCAGGTGGCCCCGGATTGCCACTTGTTATGGCTGCTGCTGTGTAAATGAGGTCAGAAGACTAGTGTAGACATGCTGGCGTTCTATCTTCTGGGTTTGGATCATCTGTTTTTGGTGGTGGTGGATCTCTCATCGAGGGCTTCTTCTGACTCATCCAGGATCTGCTGTGGTTGTGATTATGGGTCTGAGATCGGAACACATTGTTTGGGAATGGGCTGATGGAAAATGCCAAAGAACAGAATGGTGTCACTAGGGCACATGCTGCATTTACAGCTCCAACGTCCAAGGAGATCCAGGGTCATCCTGCTCTCTCCTCTCTGCCAGCACAGGAGGTGGCAGCATGGGGGGATTTAGGAAATGCAGTGTGCAGGGGAATTTGGTCACAGGATCCCTCTGCAGAAGGGCCATTAAATACTTCCAAAGTGTTTTGGCTCTTCTTAAAATTATCCAACACCTCATTCTAGGGGAGTTCCAGCCCACCAGGCCACGGCGCTCCCCCAAGATTAGAGGCCAGGACATTCTGGGAAGTGACACGGCCACCTGTCAGCTGTATTTATAGGAAGCCTATCTTTCCTATGCCAGAATAGCCATAGGGGTGTCCTGAAGTCCCCAAATGTCAGAAGACTCCAAGGAAGAGCCTCTTCGGAGGATGAAGGCCAAGGACCAGGCCATTCCAGCACAGAGGAGGCTCCAATCTGTACCCTAAGTGGGACCCCCACATTGTGGCATCGCATCATTAAAACACTGACATGGAGAGAATCTAGCATGGCGGGGGGCACTCCTTCAGAGAAGTGGCCTTTTCCCTAACTCACTTACACCTGCCCTTTGAGACCAAGCATGACTCAGAAGTTACAGGAGGCTTGAATTCTCATGATCACATGTATAGTCTTAATTAACTGCCCCGTGGAACAACTATGAGAGCGAGCGGTCTTAAAGTTCTTCCTGCAAAACTTACTAGTTGTGAGCTCATGGACATCCCCTGGCCCCCAGGACCTTCAGGCACTTACCATCATCACCACCATCATCATCATCATCACCATTGTTAAATTTAAATTGTGGTTGGACTCTGAATATTTATATAGGTGGTATTCAGGTTTTTAATTTCTAAAACCCAAAATGAATTATTAAAGTAAATGGAATTTATGGTAGTTTATTTATAATATTTACAATAGAAGGAAGATATTAAGGAATAAGAGAGAGAGAGAGAACTCTGGCTTCTTCTGATATCAGTTAGAATTTCTAAGCCCCAGCCAGGGGAAGAGAAAAGCAGGGTCAATAAGTCAGCCTTTCACTCACCAATGGTGACAGTCTAAATGGAAAGAAGTCTGGGTGTCTGTCTTCTGGTCGCTCCTCAAGGGTCTGTCTTCCAGACTCTCCTCTGAGTCAAAGCCTCCATCCAACTCAAAACTCAAATCGAATATCTCTCCAATTGCCTCTTCTTCTGCCCTTTTGGTCATCTTAAAGATCTTTTTCTCTTGTGTCACCTCCCCTAAATTTTCACTTCTACCAATAACAGCAGATGCTTTTCTCCGGGACTGCCCACTCTTTAGTTCTCACCTTCTTTGTTTAGATTATATCCTTTTGGATTACTTAACACCTTTTTTGGTAAGTTCATCTTTTGTAGTTACTTAACACCTTTTTGTGGTTAAAATGGGTAGATGTACTTAAAATACTGAGTTATCACCTTTTTGTAGATTAAAATCTAAAAATAGACTGGATTACAATTCTAGCTTCACTATAAAGGAAGATATAAGTATCTTCATTGTTACAATCAGGAAATAGCTAAATCCAATCTTCACACCATCATCATCATCTTCATCATTATTATCAATATAAAACATTCATTTTCTAAGAACTGACATAAATACCATAAGGCCAGGGGTCCCCTGAAAATAAACGAAAATGTAAATGGTGACCCTCAAACTTGTATTTGAATAGCTAGAATTTTCCTGCCTGGGGCTTTGGACAAACTCCATAAAACAAGGAACACAGCATTGGATTACTCAAGGCTCATGTGTCAGCTCCCTCTTGTTCAGCCTGTCCTTGGTCCAGTCTCCAGAAAGCAGCTGAGCAGACAGAGGAAGTCCCGAGTGCATCCCCAGAATGGGGCACCACCCTTTGCATTCATTCAAGAAGGCCACAGCCAAACCCAGGCCACGTCCCCAAAAGGGTGCTGTTCTGGACAGCCAAGTGCAGCTCCGGAGCTCCCTGTGCCCCACCAACCTGGTGTAGACGCGGGTCCGCTTCCTCTGAGTTCTGCCCTTCCACATTTCCTAAGGGAGCCAAGGAAGCAAAGAGTTTGTTTTAAGGGCCTTTTTCCGGGTCAGGCTCTGCCTTTGGATGTAATTACGGCATTAGCCCTAACGTCTACATTGGACTTACTAAGTCAAACATGGATCCCGTCAGCCACAATTTGGAAATCATCTGCAGATTAACCTGAACATGTTGATGACTCCTGAGTAACTATCATTTAGAGCACAGAAAATCCTTCCTAAGAGGTTCGTTTCGCCGAAGCTGAGGAGGTGGCTGCCGCTTGGAGGGCTTCCAGACAGCGGTGGCGCCGACTGCCCCGCGGGGCACCAGAGAGTGCCAGGCTGCCTGGTGGGGTACCTGGAGGCCGGCGAGGTTAGGAATCGGCTCCTTCGTGTTGGGGAAGCTGCTCCGGGTAGCCCTTGAGTCCTTGGACAAACACAACGCAAGGCGGGCCTCGGTGGCTCCTGCCTCAGAGAATAACAACAACAGCCACAATAATAATTTTAGTCCCTTTTATGGCCTTTTCCGGTTCGCCAAGCCCTTTACCACTAATAGTGAGAGCTGGCGGTGTTGCGGCGGGCCTAGGATGGGCCTAAAGCGCCTTCCTAATGCGACCTCACGTGACCTCACAACAACCGTGGAAGGCAGCTGCTCTTAGTAGCCCCGTTTGACGAGTGGCGAAACTGAGCCGCGCAGCATTCCAGGGACTTGTCCAGGGCCGCACGGCCTGTAAGGGTCCACAGCCGGCGCTCTGTCCTCTCTGGGCCCCTTTCCCCACCTGCCTCTGGAGCTCACCTTGGCGCTGGCCGCGGGACTTGGCTTTGGATGGTGCCGTGCAAGGCGAGCGGATGCCGTCAGCGCCTGGGCTGGGGGTCCCACTCAGCCAGCAGACTCTGGGGCGCCCCTCAGGCACACTTTCAGTGTGGGTGGAGGTGTGGGAGCTCGTGAGGGCATGAGGCTCCCGGCCGTGCCCTCTTGGGCCCTCCTTGAGGAAGAGCCTCCTCCCTGCCTCGAGCTCCTACCGCACCGGGGCAGTGGTCCCCTGTCCCGCCCTCCAAGCCATTCCAGACGTCGGAGCCGGGATGGCAGAGCCCTGGCCGAGAGGAACTGGCCGAATGGCCGGACGCCTCCGCCGAGGGGAAGATCCGGAGCCCCCACCTGGACAAGCCGCCCGCGCGGGCTGAGAGCCTGGGCTGGAGGCAGGGAGGCCCGCGTTCAGCGGCCCGGCACTGGGGCCTCTGCTGGCCGCTTTATTTTCCCATCTGGAGCAGCCGCCTTTCCAGAGCTCTTGCTAGTGAGAGACTTCAATATAGAAGCCAAAAGCTCCGGTTGGGGCGCCCTCGTGATCCTCCCCGAACATCACGCCGTCCTCTGGAAGGACCCGGGGCCGAGCAGGCCGCCCCTCTCCTCTCCCTGCCCCCAGCCTGTCCCTGTCCCTTGGGTGTCTGACGCTGCAGTCAGGGCCCTGCGAGCGGGCGGGACAGACCCTCATTGAGCCCCTTTGATTGCCATCCCCTCCCTCCAGGGCCTCTTCACTGGGACCCAAGAGCCCATTCCTAGCCCTCCCCTCGGCGTCATCCGCTCAGAGCCCGGCCCCTCCCTGCTCTGCGGATATGGGGAGCTGCCTTCCCTGGGGCTCGGTCTGGTGTTCACTCCAAAGGGCGTGGCTCGGTGCGTAAGTCACGTGGTGGGCAGAGACACTTATCATGTTTGTAAATTGGCATTTAGGGAAGTCTTTGATTAGGTTATTCTCTGCATTCTGGCTCTCTCGGATTTGGGGCGCGCGGGCTCCAAACCCTTTTATTCACATAATGTAGAACAGAAGCCACGTGATTCCGTGGCTGGCCGTGGTGCCCCACTGATGCTGAAATCACGTGAGCCTCTCCCACCAGGCAGAACCCCCCCCCCCCCCAAGAAGCAGGCTTCCGGCATCGAGTCCGATGATAGAGGTGAGAAGGCCTCTCCCTAAGTGGGAGCTCTGCTTCCCACGTAGAGAAGCACTTGTGGCTCCCTTTAGGGGTTGGTGATCCGTCAGGCTCTAACGGATAATGGGGGGACGAGGAGAAGGGGAGCAGCCGCTTGCTCAGCTTGTACCCAATGTGGCCTATCGTGTAGGGAGCTATCAGCAGTCTGCCTGCCCGTCTGGGAGTCAGGGGACATGTGTATGAACCTTTATAGAATAAATGTGTGACAAAGAATTGGAAACTGAGGGGAATGAATAAGTTGCTGTATATACATGCACTGAAGAGGATACTCTTTAAGAAATGAGGAGGGATGGGGCAGCTAGGTGGCTCAGTGGACAGAGAGCCAGGCCTCGAGATGGGAGGTCATGGGTTCAGATTTGGCCTCAGATCGTCCTAGCTGTGAGACCTTGGCCAAGTCACTTAACTTGGATTGCCTAGCCCTTCCTGCCCTTACCTCTCTTTTACCTTAGAATTTATACATAGTATTGACAGTAAGAGTGTTTTGTTTTTTTTTTAATCTGAAAGGGGTAGTTTTAAGGAACTTGAGAAAACTTGTATGAACTGATGCAGCCTGGAGCAGCGGGACAACAATTCATATAATAACAATAATATTGTAAAGACAGCTTTAACTTAGGAACTCTGATTATCATCACAATAACCAGCCAAGGACCCATAATCACCCTGAAGGACTCCTGATGAACGGGGCTGTGCACATCATGATTGAAAGCATAGAGAGTGACATTCTTTTTTTTCCCCTTGGATGTAGAAAATATGGGAATTTTGAATAACACAATTCTCCAAAATTGGTTAGAGAACAAATCATAGAAACAATTAATAATTTCATTGAAGAAAATGACAATGATGAGACATCCTTTCAAAATCTATGGGATGCAACCAAAGCAGTACTCAGGGGGAAATTTATATCCTTGAGTTCATATAGTCACAAATTAGGGAGGGCAGCGGTCAATGAATTGGACATGCCAATCAAAAACCTTGAAAGCGAACAAATTAAAAATCCCCAGATGAAAGCTAAATTAGAGATCCTAAAAATTAAGGAAGATATTAATAAAATCGAAGTGAAAGAACTATTGAACTAATAAATTCGACTAGAAGCTGGTATTTTGAAAATATGGGAATTTATTTTGCTTGATGGTACATATTTGTAATAGGAATTCTGGTTGGTTTTTTTTTCCCAGTGATTTGGGGAAACACAGATGAGAAGATGAGAATGTAGATCTGACAACAAAATACTATAGAATTTAAGAAAAAAGATGGGGAGCCTCTTGAGGGCCTGGCTTGTTGATGCCACCTATACATCTAGCATTTAACACAATGGCTGGCACCAAATTGGCACTTATTAAATATCTGTTGACGTGTTGATTTGGGCATGAGGTCCCCTTAGGATGAAGGTGTTCTGATCCATTATAACAGCTGTGAATGGGCCTGATCCTCTGGAAACAACATGGAATAATGCAAAATGAGTAGCTGTTTAGATCCTTTGACACTGTGACTTCACAGTTGCTCAAAAGTCACACAGGCAGAATGAAAGGGCCAGGATACACAAGTAACAGCCCGTGAGGAGGGAGCAAAGAGCCGGAAACAAAGTGGGTTCCCATCAGGGGAGGAACAGCTGATTATGCCGTGGCCTGTGAATGCAACATGGGGCATCGTGGTGCCAAAGATAGGGGGCGCTGGAAGACTTGCAGCCACTGAGAGAGGGCGGAACAATCAGCATTGGCAGAGCACTACGCACAATAACCCCAACGATGAAAATGAAAGGAGCATTCCAAGGGGCCGTTGGGGCCTAGTTGTGTCTGTCATTCTTGGGGATTCCCGGGGAACAGATAGTAGAACAGATTTCCCTCCCTTTGCTAGAGAGCTGAAGGCATCCTGCAAAGTTGGCCGAGGCCACTCCCTCAACGGTTTGCATTGAACTCCCCTTCTCTTTTTAGGGAGGGCTCGATGATGGAGGGAGAAAGGGAGGGAAAGCCCGGTGCACAAAGGACTGAGGTTAAACCCAGGCCCCAATAAAGCTCCTTAAAAAAAAAAGGGCCAGTTCTTTTGGCTTCACTCACGGGAGGGCCCCCCGGACGGACGATGGCTCCTTGGCCTCTCCTTGACTAGCAGAAGAGCTGACCTCAGACAGTAGAAAGATTCCTCCGGGCTCGGATCCCAGGGCAGACAAGTAAACAGGCCAGCTTCTCTGGCACAGCTGCCGAGCTCCAGTGCTATAGGAAAATGTTTGCAAATTATTATTTTTAATATAATCAGGGTTTTGTTTCCTGAGGCAACAAGGTGGAGGGGGTAGAGAGCTGCTCACATGCTAATAAAGGTTTCACTTCTGAAGCATCAGATTCTGTTTACTTGTGAAACAAATACCTCTCCCTTTCCACGGGGAGGAGAATTAGCATTCACTTACCCGGATCCACAAACCCCCAGAATTCCTGGGGGTTGGCACTGGCTATTGAGCCCTTTCCCTGTTAGGCATCAGCTGGAGCCTGCAGGAATGGACTACGTGACTCTGAAGACTCATCTTTGCCCACTGGCATGTTATTGTGTGAGGAGGAATTGGGGGCTTCCCGAGGAGAAGCGGGGAGCCTTCAGGCATCGTCTCCCTGCTCACAGCATGGGCAGACCACATCCACACCCCCTCTACCCCTAGGCTCCTTCCCTAGCTACAGGAGACCCAAGAATTTCATTCCTCTCAGCATCCACCCCCACATCTGCAGTGGAAAGGGAGCCGTTAGGTGGTTGGTAGCTCGGGGAAGAAGAAGTTCCTCTCCAGTGCCCTCAGCCTCACTCCCTGCCCTTCCCTAGGCCAGGAAAAACCCAAGCAGGCAGGCCCTCACATGGAAACTTGGCGAGCACTTTACTAGCAGAAAAACACTGAAAAGCCACCCGCATGACCGACTCTTTTTATCCCCCTTTTCCAGGTATGGCGACATGAGGAGACAGATTGGTTTTGAAATCAGGGACATGTGGTACAACCTAGGTGAGTAGCTGGGACTCCCCAGGCTCTGTTCCTCCCCATGTCTGTCTAGTCCCAGATGTTTCCAAGAGGCTGGTGATGGATGGATGGATGGGTGGGTGGATGGATGGATGGATGGACCAGTTAACCTCAGGAGCCAAGCTCTCAGGCCCTCCTCTGGTGGAATCTGGGCTCTTGGTCAAAGACCTTCAGCCCAATCCCACAGAAGGATTCCCTGACCTTTTCATCCTCGGTGTTCTCAAGACTACTTTCCTTCCATTACACCTCCCAGAAATGAATGGGAAAGCACAACAGTGCATTTCCTCTCGCCACTAGGAGCCTAAGATGCCTCCCAGCTTTCCTCTTAGAGGCAGGTACCCAAGAGTGCCACAGTGCACAGAGCCCTGAACCTGGAATTAAGAAGATCTGAGTTCAAATGCTGCCTCGGACCCTTACTTTTTTGTGATCCCTGGGCAAGCCCCTAAGCCTCTGGGTGCCTCAGGTGCCTCATCTGTAAAATGGGGCTAATTCTGGCTCCTACTTCTCCAAATTGTTGAGAGCTCCAATGTAATCCTATCATAAAGTGGTTGGTATAGTGCCTGGCACTTAATAAATACATCTTTTCTCTCTCCCTCCCCTCCAGTGGGGCGGTCTGGGGCAGCAAAGATAGCTTCTACTAGTGTCTCTTTGGAGGGCTGTCACACAGAAGCTGGGTTAAACTCATTCTATTTGGCCTCAAAGGACAAACCCTGGATGAACGAGAGAAAGTTTCAAGGAGGGAGACAAAGGCTGGGTGTTGGGAAAAACTTTCTAACAACCACAATGAAGAGGGAATAGACTGCCTCGTGGGTTCCCTCACACTGGAAGGTCTTGGAGGCTCCTGGGAGTCCCCTTGTCAGGAATGTTGGGGCTGAGGAAGGGTAGACTCCTTTTCAAGTTTTGGTTAGACTACATGCCCTCTCTCTCTTCTTCCACATCTGCAATTTTGAGATCCTTCAAAATAATTCAGAATTTAGAATTTAGAAGATAGAAATCAAAATAATTCTATCAATTCCAAACAATGTTAGGAGTCAAACGGGACTTAGAGGATCTAGACCAAGTCCCTTGTTTTCATCAAAGCCTTCTGTTGGAATTTTAGCTCGTTAAGAATGAAAATCAGCTTCTCCGCCCATGGATACATCTTCCAATTAAGTGGCTGCTGACATAAACCATGTTCTTTCATATTTGATCAATGGTAACACGTTTCCTGTAGCTCTTCTCTCCTCTCCTGTCTTGTAGTTAAGTCAACTGGGTATTGTCATAGTAAGAGCTGGCATTTCAGGAGCCCAGTAAGGTTTGCAAAACAGTTATCTGCCATCCCAATTGATCCTCACAACAGCCCCAGAAGGTAGTGATGGGGAGAGTATTATTATCAGCATTTTACAGACAAAGGAACTGAGGGTCAGGGGAGTGACATGATTTAGGATCATAAGGAACATCAGTAGTCGTGGGGGTCACTACCGTCCAAGAGTTGTTACTATTCTCTTTCCCACCTAATTTGAGTGAGCCACATTCTGTTATAATAATCAGCCTTTCTTTTCCTTCTTCCCTCCCTCCTGTCCCCCACTTCCCTCCTTCCTTCCTCCCCTCCTTTTCCTTCCTTCCTACCTTCTTCCCTTCCTTCCTCCCTTCCTTCCTTCCTTCTTCCCTTCCTCCCTTCCTCCCTCCCTCCCTCCCTTCCTTCCTTCCTTCCTTCCTTCCTTCCTTCCTTCCTTCCTTCCTTCCCTCCTCCTTCCTTCCTTCCTCCTTCCTTCCTTCCTTCCCTCCTCCTTCCTCCTCCTTCCCTCCTCCTTCCTTCCTTCCTTCCTTCCTTCCTTCCTTCCTTCCTTCCTTCCTTCTCTCCTTCCTTCCTTCCTTCCTTCCTTCCTTCCTTCCTTCCCTCCTCCTTATTTCCTTCCTTCCTTCCTCCTTCCTTCCTTCCTTCCCTCCTTCCCTCCTTCCTTCCTTCCTTCCTTCCCTCCTTCCTTCCTTCCTTCCTTCCTTCCTTCCTTCCTTCCTTCCTTCCTTCCCTCCTCCTTCTTTCCTTCCTTCCTTCCTTCCTCCTTCCTTCCTTCCTCCTTCCCTCCTTCCTTCCTTCCTTCCTTCCTTCCCTTTCCTTCCTTCCTTCCTTCCTTCCTTCCTTCTCTCCTTCCCTCCTTCCTTCCTTCCTTCCTTCCTTCCTTCCTTCCTTCCTTCCTTCCTTCCTTCCTTCCTTCCTTCCTTCCTGCCTTCCTTCCTTCCTTCCTTCCTTCCTTCCTTCCTTCCTTCCTTCCTTCCTTCCTTCCTCTTTGATTCAGTGACCCTGACGTCATGACTGTTCCACAACTTCTCTAATGCTCCCTTTCTTCAGCTCCACATAAGGGGGCAGGAAGACTTGGTCCTTTTGGTCTCGGCTCTGTGGCTCTGATTTTATGTCTGACAAGTTGTCTTTTCCACCAACTCTCCAGATGAGTGAGAGGCCCTTTGGTGTTTCATTTTGTTTCATCTGTCTCCTGCTAAGTAGGGTTAGGGGGGCACATTTGTCTTTGCCTGCAGAGGACGCTGGTGAAGCCAGTTAAGCAGGCCTTTGGCCAGAAAGGGGCCGCCCATCTTTCCTGGAGCCCCCGGAGGCCAGGCTGAGCCTTCAGCAGGGCTCGTCTGCCTCCCAGTGTGACTGAGGGTTTGTGGGCCGGTAGTTGGCCCAAAGGCTCCGCAGAGCTGGCCTCCCTCACATCTCAGGGACCCCCCAGCTTGCTCTGCCTGCCTGCCGTGCTTGTCCTAGACAGCGCCAGAGCGCCGACTGCAGCCTCCTCGGCTGGTGAGGTCTGCTCGGTGTGGCGAGACGTCCTCCTCCTCTTCTTCAGAGTGCAAACTGACCTTCTGAGAGCTGCCCCATCGTTCGGCCACGTTGCCTTGTGTCCCAGCGAATGGCACCCTCGGAGGGAGGGAGGGAGGCTGTGGCACTGGCCTCGCTGGCGTCGGCACCGCACCGCACGTGTGTAGAGCTTCGACCCCACCAAGAAGCCAGCGCGAGGAGGGATCCAGAACCATCCCCTTGGGGCGGGTCCTTGAGATACGGAAGGTCGCCTGGTGGGGGCAGAGGCATTCCCAGGGGAGTCCCTCCGTTGGTGTCAGTCACGGCCACTCTTCCGGGGTCCCAAGGACAACATCGCATCACTTGGCCTCTAACCAACCAGAGAGGCTCCTTCCCGAACTGAGCCACACAGCCTTGGTCAGCAGATGCAGCCCGTCTTGTCTGTTGTAAGAATGAATCGTGGAAATGGGCCAGTAGAAGTGCTTCTTGGGTCTGGGAGGGAAGGAAAACGAATGATGTAACCGTGGAAAATGCTTCTAACAAGGAATCGTCTGTCCTGGGGTGGGTTGAAGGACTCCGGAAACGGCTTTATTCGTGGCGTGGCTTCCTGGAACCAGGACTCAAGCTTTCCTCTTGGGACACTTCAGGCTCTTATGGCTCTTGTCACCTAAAACCAGGATTTCAAAGACTCTGCAGAGCCCTCGGCTCGCCTGATATTATCCGTGGCTCTTCCGAACCAGGATGAAGCCAAGAGGTGGAAACTCGATTTGAAAACTGAAGTGGCAAATTTCTCCTTTCTTCTTCCTCGTTTCGCTTGAACCCTGAGCCAGGCCCGGAGGACAGGGCACAGCCACCCTCTTATCATGTTACAAATGAGCCCCCACCTGTCCCTAGTGCAGAGCCCAGCCACGTGCTCGAGGGGACTTGGGTCTCTGGCCGAGTCTTTTCAGGCCGAGCGTCTGGTAAGGAAAGTATCTCTGGAAGAGCAGCCCATCCCCCTCCTCGGGCGCTGAGGCCAAGCCGTCCGGCTCGCTTGGACTGGAGGCGTAATTGCCCTGCACGAGGGAAAAATATTCCCCTCCGTCGCCGGCCCGTCGCACTTCGAGCCTGAAAGGGGCCTCCCTGACCTGCAACTAGGAAAGGAGCCTTTCTGGGCCCCGCAGCATCTGCTCTGCAGCCTCCCCCAGAAGCCGCCTCCGTTTCCGCTTCGCTCTCTGTGGCACGGGGGAGCCGATGAAGGATTCCACCCTTCTCTGCTGCCCAGGGTGCTCGCCTCTCGGGTCAGTCTGGGGAATCTCCGTCTCCTTCCCGCTCTGTCCAGGCCCCCTGTTCTCCGCTTAGAATGGGAGCGAGCAGAGGCCTCCTTTGTCGAAATGCCAGCCTCCCACCCCCAGCTCCAGCCCTCCTGGGCCCAGAGCAGTCAAACGTGCCGCCCGCGAAGGCCGCTCCGTCTCTCCCCCTTCCCGGAGCCTCCCCGAAGCGTCCCCCGAGAGGCGGAGCAGGCTGGCCGTGGTACAGGGAGCCTTGCGGGCCTTTTGGGCTGCCTCGGGGAGGGATGAGTCTGATCACGACTTCAGTTGGCCCGAGATAAATACGGCCGCTTCGGGGAAAGTTGCAAATGGGATTTCAGGTCTGGTCAGGCTTCTCCCGCCCAAGGTTCCGTTTGTCAATTTACACCTGTGGAGGCCCGAAGCCGAGGTCCGGGCGGCCCGGCTCACGGGTGACGAGACTGAGCGTGCGTCCCTGATGACCTCTGCCGGGTTTTGTGTTTCTCGAGTGGCAAAGCAGAGAAGCAAGAAGGCGTCCCCGACTCCTGGCACCCCGGACGTCAGCCCTAACGACCTTCGTAATCAAGGACCAGCCGCGAGGATCCCGGTTAACACGAGCATCGACTGTTTCGCTCTTCTGTCGATTTAAGAGGAAATAAAGTTGCCTTTTAATTTCACCCAAGAAATGCCTTCCCCGACTGTTGCCCGAAGGTTCAAAGGGAAAAACTCTCCAGTCTCTCCAAAGCTGGCTTCCGTCCCCACCAGAGGCTCTCGGCTGTGCTGCCATGCATCATGCTCAAGAGTGTGGCAGAGGTTCCGGGGCTAAAGCTGACCTCTGGCCGGCCCACAAGGAGTCGCCCTCCCGCCCCTCGGGGAGAGCTTCAGCCCAGTCAATCAGTGAGAGGCCGGAGACGCGTCATCACCTCCGCCACGTCTGCGCTGGAGGATGCCACTGGAGATCAGGGCTTGTCTGCCCCTCTCTGACAGGGGCCCGGACCCTGGCTGGAGAACCCCCCGAGGGCAGAGAAAAGGGGAGTGACTCCCTCAGAGTCACACAGCTGGCCTGAGAGGCAGGAAGGGAAAGCATGTGTGACGTATCCCGTCTGGGCCGGATCCGAGGCTCCGCAAAGAGGTGCGCATGGGGTGCTCCCGAGGGCCTTCCAAGGTAAGTGGGAGACGAGTGGCTACGTAACCGCGAGCCTTCTCGATCCCAGCGCGATAGGTGGCTTCCTAGACGTCGCGTCTTCCCCCCAAGGAGGAATCCCCATTCATCCCCCTCGTGCCCTTGTGTGTCCCTAGGTCAACACAAGATCAAGTTCATCCCCGAGATGGTGGGCCCCATCCTGGAGATGACGCTGATTCCAGAAACAGAGCTGCGAAAGGCCACCATCCCCATCTTCTTCGACATGATGCAGTGCGAATTTCACTCGACCAGAAGCTTCCAAATGGTGAGAACCGAAGCTGGGGGCCGAGGAGCGAGGGCGGGGGAGAGGAGGTCTCTGTGGGGCAGCCCTTCCGAAGGGCAGGAGGTGGGGAGTGGTAAGGAACAAGAAGTAAGCGGAGGCAGCTGGCCTGGGGAGTCAGTGAAGAGCAGGAACACAGTCAGCACGTTGATGTGGTTGTAAGATTTGCAAAGCCTCTTACAGCCATTCTGTCATTTGATCCTCACGACAGTCCAGGGAGATGGGGGCTATTATTTTCCTCGTTTTACAGTGGAGGAGACTGAGGCAGACAAAGGTCACGTGACTCGCACACTGTCACTAGATAGACAAGTGTCTTGGAGCTTAATAGTTCATCACCATTCATTAACCTCCCACTCAGTTACAAAGAAGACCGCCCGTCCCTCCAGAAGTTTAGGGTCCAACAGGAGAGGCCCTAGCAGGAAGGGGGATCAGGGAAGGCCTTGGTTTGAATTAAACTGGATTTAGCCCTCGATCTAGCAGATGCCCGGGGAAATGGCACTCTAAGTGAAAACCGCGTCGTACCCAACTGACTTTGGGATTCCACCCAACACCCTCAGGCCATTGTTGGAGGAGGCTAATTGCGATGATCTTGCTTGTTAATATTCCTCCTAGAATCTGTCGTCTAGGCAATGTCCTGAGAGTGGAGCCTCTCACGGAATTTGATTGGAGTGTGATTATCTCTGATCTTCAGTTAGCACGGCAGAAATGCAGAGAAGGCATCAAAGGTCAAGGCGGATCAACAAACAAGTATTACACGCCTACTGTTTGCTGACTGCTAAGAACACGAAGAAAGACACAAATAGGCCTCCTCCTGAAAGAGCTTGTGTTCTAATAAGAGAGACAAATGGGAAAAGTAATGCAATGAAGATAGACAGAGATGGAGGGAGGAAGAGAAGGGGGAGAGAGAGAGAGAGAGAGAGAGAGAGAGAGGGAGAAAGGGGGAGATAGACAGGGTGAGAGACAGAGAGAGAGAGAGACAGAGAGACAGAGAGAGAGAGAGACAGAGAGAGAGAGAGAGACAGAGAGAGAGAGAGACAGAGACAGAGACAGAGACAGAGACAGAGACAGAGAGACAGAGAAAGAGAGAGAGAGAGAGGGTGAGAGACAGAGAGAGAGAGAGAGAGAGAGAGAGGGAGGGAGGGAGGGAGAGGGGAGAGAGGGAGAGACAGAGAGGGTGGGGAGAGAGACAGAGAAAGAGAGGAGGGGGAGGAGAGAGAGAGAGGAAGAGACAGAGAGGCAGAGAGAGAGGGGGAGAGGCAGAGAGACAGAGAAAGAGAGGAGGGGGAGGAGAGGGAGAGAGAGAGACAAAGAGAGACAGAGAGAGGCAGAGAGCCAGACAGAGAGAGAGACAGAGAGAGAGGGAGAGAGAGAGAGAGAGAGAGAGAGAGAGAGAGAGAGAGAGAGAGAGAGAGAGAGAGAGAGAGAGAGAGAGAGAGAGAGAGAGAGAGAGAGAGAAAGAGAGAGAGAGAGAGAGAGAGAGGGAGAGGGAGAAACAGAGAGACAGAAAGAGACAGAGAGAGAGGGAGGGAGACAGACAGACAGAAGAGAGACAGAGAGAGGGAGAGAGGCAGAGAAAGGGAGAGACAGAGAAAGAGGGAAAGAGAGGCAGAGAGAGAGGGAGATGGTGGGGAGAGAGACAGAGAGAAAGAGAGGAGGGGAGGAGAGGGAGAGAGACAGAGAGAGAGAGAAGGAGGGAGGGAGAGGGAGAGGCAGAGAGAGACAGAGAGAGAGGGAGGGAGACAGATAGACAGACAGAAGAGAGGCAGAGAAAGGGAGAGACAGAGAGACAGGGAGAGAGAGGAGGGGGAGGAGAGGGAGAGAGAGAGGAAGAGAGAGAGAGAGAGAGAGAGAGAGAGAGAGAGAGAGAGAGAGAGACAGAGAGAGAAAGAGAGAGAGAGAAACAGAGAGACAGAAAGAGACAGAGAGAGAGGGAGGGAGACAGACAGACAGAAGAGAGACAGAGAGAGGGAGAGAGGCAGAGAAAGGGAGAGACAGAGAAAGAGGGAAAGAGAGGCAGAGAGAGAGGGAGACGGTGGGGAGAGAGACAGAGAGAAAGAGAGGAGGGGAGGAGAGGGAGAGAGACAGAGAGAGAGAGAAGGAGGGAGGGAGAGGGAGAGGCAGAGAGAGACAGAGAGAGAGGGAGGGAGACAGATAGACAGACAGAAGAGAGGCAGAGAAAGGGAGAGACAGAGAGACAGGGAGAGAGAGGAGGGGGAGGAGAGGGAGAGAGAGAGGAAGAGAGAGAGAGAGAGAGAGAGAGAGAGAGGGTGGGAAGAGAGAGAGAGAGGAGGGGGAGGATAGGGAGAGAGAGAGAGAAAGGCAGGGGGGGGGGGAGAGAGGGGAGGGGAAGAGAAGGAGAGACGGAGAGAGAGATGAAGTAGATGATAAAAGGTAACCGTCAGAGGGGGAAGCCTTGGGAGAGGCACCAGAAAGGATATCTTGTTGAAGGTGAAATTTTAGCTAAATCTTGAAAGAAGCCAGAGAAGTGAATCAGCAGAACTTCGTTCTGGAGGAGGAAGCATAGTCCAGGTATTTAGGGTCAACCAAAGAAAAGTCAAGGAGGTAGAGATAGAAGATAGAAAATTGGGTTCAAAGGATAGCAAGCGGGCCGATGGGGCTGGTTCTCAGAACATGTGGAGGGGCTAATTGCAGAAGATGACAAAAGCAAGAATGGACAAGTTTTAGAGGGCTTTTAATGCCAAACAGGTTTTGCGTTCGATCCTGGAAGTGATGGAGATTTTATTGAGTAGGAAAGGATGAGGAGTAACGGCTTACACTAAGGATTTAGATGCGAGTGACTAGGAGGAACACGGGGCTGTCAACAGTCCATTAAGCTGGGGAGGAGTCAAGATGGCAGGGCGAAGGACCACAAGTGCCAGATTCCCCTCAAAACCTGTCCTTACAAAACAACCACAGAAAATGCTAAAATGGATTCTGAGCACAAGAGCCAACAACAAGTCACAGGGAATCGCGCATCACTGTCTCCGTCTGAAGCCGCTTCAGAAAACAGAAGGAGGGGGCTGTAGACCCTGAGGTGGGGAGAGGCAGGAACATAGTGCGTGGCAGAAATGGTGCCAGCTGTGCATAAAGGACAATTAATTACAGCAGCAGCAGGAGTGATAGGGCTGGTAAGAGCAAGGAACCTCTGATCTTGATCAGGAAGATAGTCTCGGGGTCCCTGTGTTAACACTGGACACAAGACCTGCCCAGTTTGGCACCTTGGAGCCTGGTACCCAGGTCTAGGGAGGAAAGGAGCTGTGGCAGTGACATGGGAGCAAAGGCCATACCTGGATAAGGACATGAGTGCAAAGTAGGAGGCCGGTGATCAGATTGCTCTCTGGATTACACCCCCTTTGAAGTACAAGAAATCCACAGGTTCCCCAACAAAAATTCAGGCTCCCCAAGAAATCCCAACTAACAAAAGTCAAGAAATAGGCTGGGAAAATGAGCACTCAACAAGAAATGAAGACGAGGAAGCTCAAGACAAACTCAGAAGATGTCTTGAAGACATGGACAAGGAAAGGAGAAAAAAAAAAGCAGCGTGGATTCATGCCTAAAAAGAATTTTTAGAAGAGTTTAAGGGAAAGCTAAAACTAAAAGAGCAAAAAATAGGATTTTAAAAATCAAAATGGTAGAAAGCTAAAAAAAAATCACAAATATCTTAAAGGAAAAATAATATCTGAAAAACAGATTGAGCAGAGATAATTTAAGAATGATTGGACTACCTGAAAGCCATTATTTTAAAAAAAGAAGCCTACATATATTTCAAGAAATAATAAAGGAAAGCTGTCCTGTTATTTTAGAACCAGAAACCAAAGTAGAAAATGAAAGCATCTACTCATTGTGATTCAGATGGGTGATCAAGAAAACTGCTCTCTGGGAGCAGCTGGGTAGCTCAGCGGATGGAGAGCCAGGTCTAGAAATGGGAGGTCCTAGATTCAAATCTGGCCTCAGCCGCTTCCCAGCTGGGTGACCCTGGGCAAGTCCCTTATGCCCCATGGCCTCGCCCTCACCACTCTACTGCCTTGGAATCAACTCCCAGTACGGATTACAAGACGGAAGGGGAGGGGTTAAAAAAAGAAGCCGCTCGCCTCTTCCTGAAAGCAATCTCAAAATGAAAACTGAGGGATTTCAGACAAATGTTGAGCGCCCACATCATGGAGAACAGGCTGCGTGCATCAAGAAGGAAGGAGTTCAGACCCTGGGAAGCACGGTCAGGATCGCACAAGACGTAGCGACGGCCCCCTAAAAGGAACCGCGGTCTCGGCATAGGATATTCTGGAAGCCACAGAGGCAGGAACACAGCCACGGAAAGCGGTAGAGTCGGCCGGGGGAAGGAACACAGTGAAATAGAGGACGTGCCGCCGCTGCTGAAGCAAAGAGCAGAGATGAGCAAAAACGGGCAGCAAGCGCGAGCAGCATAAAAATGTGAACATGCATGAGAAGACCTGAAGGACTTCGTAGGGTTAATGAGTTTAATACGATTAATAGTGTGATTAAAAGGGATCAAACTTAGGATTAGGATGATCGGCGTCCTTACAGGGGTACTGGGACGCGTGGCCCTGAGAGCCTCACCGGGACAGGTGGGAGGAGTTTGCTCAGAGGAAATGGCCTGAGTCTGACCGCAAAAGAAGAGCGGACGGGCCGGACCCAGGGACGCGCTGGGAGAAGGGGAGCGAGCGCGTCTCCAGTCGCCTGTAGCCTTTTCCCCTCCCAAGCAAACGCCTCCGTCTTCCATTTTGGAAGGAAGTGAAGTGAAGCTCCTGCTGGCCGTCTCCTCCGCACGACGCCTCTTCTTTTGGTCCTGCCATTCATGGCAGCCTTTAGAGGCTTTGGCCAAAGACTAATCCGACTCCCGCAAGTTGCCCAGGCCACCCGGCCACAGACTGCCCACTCGCCCCGAGTCCCGATTTTTCACAGCAGCCCCAGGACAGGCAGGGGCGCACGGTGGGGGAGGGGCCGGGCTCCCGAGCGCCTCCCCCATTCGCTAAGGGCCTTGGGACGTTTCGGGAGCTTTCGCCGGAGGCAGATTCAGGAGCGGCTCTGCTCCAGCCCGCATGGCAGCTGTCGGGGAGGAGGGGCAGGCCGGGCTTTCCTGGCGCCATCTTCCCCTCTTCCGAGGCTGGCCCGGGTTCTCCTGGGGTAGGCCAGGAGGTCCTCATCTGGCCCAGGCCTGCTGGTTCTCCTGTCCCGCCAGGCCTGTGGGTGGAAGGAATGCCCGAGGCGGCCCCCAGCCTTCCCCAGGTCCGCTCAGGGCCGGCTCCTCGCAGCAAACGGATCCCCTCCCGACCAGAGCCCGTCGGCCCACTGGACAGGGAGCTGGGCCGGACGATGCGGCCCTCGGCCAGCCCCTCTACCCCTGCCCGCCTGCGCTCCATCATCTGTAAATGAAAGGACCCAAAGCACCGTCCTAGGGCGCTGAGGGGGAGGTGGCAAATGTGCAAGAGGGGATGGTCCTGTGACGTGTCCCATCTTGGAGCCCTGGGAGGAGGCTTCTGGGCGCCTGTCAGAGTCCCAGCTGCCTCCCTTTGCGTCCCAAGGCCCGCGCCTCTCTGGCCTCCCCCTCCGGCCAGGAGCCAGAAGGGCTCCTTAAAGGCCGAGACCTCTAACGGGGCGGCTGATTAGGATATTTCAGTAGCATTATTCCGGTACAGGGCGAGTCGTTCTCGGGTAGTCCTGGGAGCCTGCTTGGACCAGGGGCTGGACTTAGAGCTCCAAAGACCTCCCCTAAAATCCTGCTCCTGACGCACGCTGTGTGCCTCCAGGCGCATCACTTTCCCTCTCTGAGTTCCAGTCCTCTCTCTAAACTTAGGAGGCTCAGAGACACCACGTCACCGGCCTGTAAGCCGACCTGGGGAGCCTCTTCTGAGGCCGAGGCCAGTCCCGTCCGTCAGGCGGCGTGGGAGCTCCCCGGCCAAGTGAGGGTGGCCAGGACGGTGTGCCCTGTGACCGTATTAGCCTTGGCATCCAAGATGGCGCCCGAGAGGCCGCCAGGCAGCATCTGCCCGGGCCTCCGGGGCGCCCCGGCCGTGCGGCTTACGGATGCTCCCTCTGTTTAATTATAGTTCGAGAATGAGATCATCACCAAGCTGGATCACGAGGTGGAAGGCGGCCGAGGAGACGAGCAGTACAAAGTGTTATTCGATAAAATGTAAGTGTTGATTAACGGCGGGATGTATGCAGAGCAGAGACGGGGAGACGGTAATTAGGCGACGATGAACTTTGTCACCCAGAAAGAATTAAAATGTGTTAATAATGTAAAATATTGAAAATCACACCTCGGCTGAGCTTCCTTTCCCGAGTGTGATGACCGAAGTGAGTTTCGTTATTTTTTCCAGCCTCCTGGAACACTGCAGGAAGCACAAATATCTTGCCAAATCAGGAGAAACGTTTGTCAAACTCGTCGTTCGGCTGATGGAGAGGCTGTTGGATTATCGAACCATCATGCATGATGAGAACAAGGAGAATCGCATGAGCTGCACCGTCAACGTGCTGGTGAGTCCAAAATCCACCCAAGTGGACGTTTGCTCTCCCACGGAGACCGAGCTAAGCCGCAGGGGCTCGTGCCTGCCCCCTACTTTTCCACAATAGGCTACCCCCTCCTCAGAGGCCCCCCTCTCTGGCAGCAGAGACCCCATTCTCTCTGGGCTACTCAGGGGCTCGTGGGATAGTGAACCTAAGGCCTGATTCCTTGGCCAATCAGAACAGTGTCTGGAGTCGGCACTCGTCTCTGACTTCCTGCATGAGCTGGAAGAAGGCCCAGAAGCCTTTCTTCTCCCCTGGAAAAGTGTCCTCCCCCTCACAGTGTGCAGAGGAAGTCGCTGGAGATTCATGCACAAGCTAATGCACAAGGAGGATTATTCTCTTCCCCTTGGCCATGGCAGGATAATTTTAGGGTTGTGACCTAATCTAAATTAATTTTTGGTTGCCAGGGAATATCCCAAATAAAATACTCAAGTCAGTTTGGAAATTTATGGTGGTTTAATTAATATAGAAGGAAGGAGTTAAGAAGAAGGTTGAGGGAAAGGGTGTAGGATTTCTCCCACCTGGCCTGTGCCAGGGGGAGTTCAAAGTCCTCTGCCACGAGGTCTCTGAAGAAGATTAGTGGCTTTCTAAGGATAGTGTTTGGAAGGTAAAGGAGAAAGAATCAGCCTAAACTCCAATAGAGCTCAGTGAAGATGCCTCACCTGAACTAGGCTACTCAGCTTCCTCCAGTATGGTATCAAGGAAAACTCACCGCTAAACCCGGACAATAGCAGCCACCACCCAAGATGCCGAAACACTCAGCATACTCCATCAGCCACCTCTCCGCCGCCAAGGAGAGACAAAGTGACACAAAATATGTAGACAATTTTTACAACACTTTCCTGGGTCTTACATGTACCAATGGTAGCTTAAGCTTGACTTGGGACAGACCAGGGTCTGTCAGTTGTTTCTGATTTGTCATTTGCTAGCACATTTCTATCATAGGCCATCTTTCTAAATATTTAATCCTTAAGTAGGGGTGTAGACATTCCTGCTTTTGTTAGACTAAGTAGGGTGGAGTAATCTAAAGTTCACAGCCAATGCGCTCCTTACCTAAGCAGTCTGTCCATTGGTGAGCTGTCTGTCAGGCACATCAACACCAAAACACTTGTCCCGGTGGGGCTAGGTTCTGTTCATTCTGACCAACGTGGGAGAAATGGGCCAGGAAGCCCCAGATTCACTATCAGGGATTGTTCTACACCTTCATCTTTGATTTCTAGAGCTGAAGAGACCAAATCTAGACCTTGTCTTGTGAAGTCCAGCCTACAGAGAAGGAAACTGAGGCAAGAAAGAGAGTTTGCTGAAACCCCAGTGGGGGGGGTCAGAGTATGGGGGGTAGAGAGATGGGCCCTCCATGTAAAATCATGCAAGAAGCTAAAGGACAAAAAACTTCCCCTGGTACTTCTGATTAGGAGACTCTTGATTTTTTCCCCTCTTCCATCTCCTCGTAGCCCATCTCTTCCCCTCCCTTTCCTGACTCCCCAGGGTCAGGGTCCCTCCAGCTTCAAGAACCACTTTGAGTCAGATGTCTCCCTGAGCTCCATCTTTATTTCCCCTGAACTTCTCCAGACCTGCATCACCCGCTGCCTGTGGGGCATCTCCATTTGGAAGTCCTCCCGGTTCACCTGAGATTCCCTCCAAACCCACGGAGATGGGGGCTCAGGAGCAGTTGGGTTAGGACTAGGGACACCCAGAGAATCCTGTGGCCACTGATGGTCTGGAAGATGCTTCCCAGGTCTAAATCGGGGCCCTTGTGCTCTTTGGGCCTCCGTTTCTTCATCTCTGAAATGAGGAGATTGGAAGAAAGGATCTTGCCATGCCCTCCACATCCCGTGCTGTCATAAGGCATGGAGCGTGAGCACGTGGACACAGGAGATGTATCGATGCAGAGACCATGCCGTCTTCTCTCTGGGAAACAGTGTTGGCCCTGTACACAGCTATTCTCAGGCTCTGGGTCCTAGCCAGGATGTGCCCTGATCAATCAAGCAATCAATAGAGAGAGGGAGGGAGGGAGGGACAGACAGACTGTCTAGACAGACAGACAGACAGAGATGGAGAGAGAGAATGGGAAGGGCAGGTTCTAGGTAAGGTGCTCGTTATTGAGAGGCCTGGCAGGGAAATTCCAGCAGAGCCTCAATGGGAGCCGGAGAGGATTCCTCTTCCTCGTGGACAGTTAGCTGTGCCCCACAGAGGAATGGGCTGCTTCAAGGTCCGCCGGGCTCCGTCTTACCAAAGGCCTTTAAGTGAAGGCTAGAGGAGAGGGTCTCAGTGGGGTGGCCTCAGAGATGCCTTCCTGCTCTCATTTCCAGTGGAATTCCGTCACATTCCTCAGCCCTGGCCAGGAGAGTGGGGAGACCCTTACGGCAGCGGTTGTCCATTTTCCCCTTGTTCTCCCGGCATTCGCACCCCAAGCACACCCAGGGCTTAATCCCTTCTTGTCCACTTGAATTGAACTGAGCTGTGGGAGGCTGAGCTTTGAGAGCCCTCTTGGATTTTGCCTTGAACCTATTTTAATTGTAAGCCTTGAAGTTTTGGCTCTCGAGTCTCTCATCCGTCCTTTTCACTTTGTATAAAGCACGAGGGATGCCAAGACCCCCACCCTGGGCGAAGGGCTGCCTCAGAACTGGTGTGAAATCCCCAGGAGGCAGGCGCCATGTTGTCTTCCGTTCCATTTTGGGGCCGGGCTCGATGGGACCCCCAAGGCCGTCCCCTTTTCTAAACAGTTCTTTGTTTTCTCTCGTCTTTTTCAGAATTTCTACAAAGAGATCGAGAGGGAAGAAATGTACATAAGGTTTGTACGCCCAGCGGGGCCGCCATGGGTTACGATGGCTGCAGAGCTGATGTGTGGGCGGATTGGTTTAGAAATGGCTTCCTGGAGCAGGCCATTAAGGCCGAGGCTCAGTTCCTGGAAGGTTTCCGAGATCCCTGCACACCTGTCCATGTTAGGCCTGGCCCACACATGGGCAGCTTCGAGGAGGAGGGACCCTGGTGGGCGGCTCCTGGCTCTTTGTTTCTCTGCCGTCTGGGAGAACTTTGGAGGAAAAAATAGGAAGCCTCCCCGATGCCCAGCGATCACCGGCTACCTTGTATTTGTCCTCGTATCCCCGGTGTTTAGTTGAGGACCAGCACACAGGAGCCCTTTCAGGGAGGTGGAGGCCAACAGAAACAACATGAATAAGAATATCTCACATTCAGGAGGGCCATCAAATTGGCAAAGCTCGTTCCAGGGTCACTGAACTTGGAGTTGAGAAGACCTGGGTTCGGATCTCCCCACAGATACCTCAAGCATATCATTTCACTCTTCTTTCCCTAAAATGGGGAGCCCTTGGCCAATGAGATCTCACGATGTAATTTATAGAATCCTATGCACAGGCAGCTGGGAGGCCATTTCTAGAGTCTGGAAGATTCCTCTTTCTGAGTTCCCATCTAGTGTCTGCACTGTATGACCCTGGGCGAGTCCCTTCATCCTATTTGCCGAGGATCCCATCTGTAAAATGGGGCCATGACAAATGGGCCACCACTCCAATGACTCCACAACAGCCACCCCAAAATGATCCTGCCAAACTCACAACTCTGGAAGATGATTCTCTCTCCGTGCCGGGCAAAAACCAGGGGCAGGCAAAGGTGTAACCCCGAGTCCTGCTCGCCGTACGCTTGGGGACCCCCCAAGAATGCGCCAGGCTTCCGTCTCCTGGAAGCATCCTGGCGGTGGGTTCTCTCCGTCCAGTCAGTCACTTGCGGAGACGTGGAGTCTTCCATGTGAGTTAAATCGGGCCTGAGCTTCGGAGGGAGAACCAGACGGCCCTCTTCCCGCAGAAAGTTCCTGGCTCGGGGGAGCAGCCTCCCCCTGCCCTGCTGCCCCCTCGGCCGGCCCCCGGCACCTCGGGAGAGCCCGGCACCGCTGCCGCGGAAGGTTTTTCATTCGCATTGATTTTCACCTCTGGAGAAAACAGAAAATTAAGAAATCACTTGAAAATGGAACCTGCCTCGTGTCAGCCCGACTCAATTACACGAGGAAATTGTCTGGAAAAGGTGGCAATGAGCGAGAAGCCAGCCGGGCCTGGGCGGGGCCTTGAGTCGGCCTTTCTGGCTTGGTGGGCTCCACCTTCCCCCTAGATCCCCCCAGGGTGTGCGAGGGGGGCCGGAGCACCCCAGAGCTGGGCTTTCCCGGCCCTGTGGGGGGGTGCCAGTGCGAGGGGGGCCGGAGCACCCCAGAGCTGGGCTTTCCCGGCCCTGTGGGGGGGTGCCAGTGCGAGGGGGGCCGGAGCACCCCAGAGACCCCAGAGCTGGGCTTTCCTGGCCCTGTGGGGGGGTGCCAGTGCGAGGGGGGCCGGAGCACCCCAGAGACCCCAGAGCTGGGCTTTCCCGGCCCTGTGGGGGGGTGCCAGTGCGATGGGGGCCGGAGCACCCCAGAGCTGGGCTTTCCCGGCCCTGTGACGGGGGGGGGGGGGTGCCAGTGCGAGGGGGGCCGGAGCACCCCAGAGCTGGGCTTTCCCAGCCCTGTGACGGGGGGGGGGGTGCCAGAGCGTGGAGGGCCCAGCACCCCAGAGACCCCAGAGCTGGGCTTTCCCAGCCCTGTGACGGGGGGGGGGGGGGTGCCAGAGCGCGGAGGGCCCAGCACCCCGTCTGGCCGCGGCCTAGACTCTCCGGTGACACGTCTGCCTTCTTTCCTCCTCCAGGTACCTGTACAAGCTGTGCGATCTGCACAAGGAGTGCGACAACTACACCGAGGCGGCCTACACCCTGCTGCTGCACGCCAAGCTTCTCAAGGTAGGCCGGCCTCCTCCCGGGCCTCTCCTGACCGAGGAGGAAACTGAGGCCGGGGAGGGAGAAAGGATTCGCACGCGTGTCCTCGGGCTCCAAGTCCAGGACTTTCTGTCCATTCAAAATGGATTTGCTGCGTTATTTCTCTGCAGGCCCCCAGAGGCCCTCTTTCGTCCACATGTTCCTGGTAAAGGAAATGCTTTGAGCCCAGACGGGCTGTCTGTGAGCCTCAGCCATAACGGCGGTCCGTGCTGGGCCCCTCCTCACCGCAGTACTCACGAGCTTGTGGGCGGCAGGAGCCGACACGCCCTCAGCCTGTGATGAGTGACCTTGCCCGAGTCACTTGGCTTCCTCGGGCCTCCCTTGGGTCATCTCTTAGGCGAGGGAGGACGGATGTTGTGGTGTCCGCCCGCTCCGCAGCCCCGCTCACAGGCGTGGCCGTGCCCAGCCTGCCTCCCCTCTTAGTGTGTCCTCCCAGCGCCTTGCCCCGAGGACTGCCTGTGAAGGCCTCCCCGGCCTCCTCCTTTCGCACAGCCCCCCCCGAAACCTCTCGTTCTGCCGAAGACTGAGCAGGCCCCGGGGCCCCTCTCGCCGCCCCGGCTGCGGCCCCGTGTCCCCGGGGTGCCTGGAGGGCCCGGCACGCAGACTTCCATTCCTCGGCCCAGCTCTGTCTCCTCCTCCTTCCCCCGGGCTTCCTCCAAGGTCTTCCGGCCCAGCCTTGTCCAGAGGCCTGTACGTAGCCTCCCCCGGCCGTCCACTCCCCGGCCGGCCGTCCCCTCCCCGGCCGTCCCCTCCCCGGCTGTCCCCTCCCCGGCCGTCCCCTCCCCGGCCGTCCCCTCCCCGGCTGGCCATCCCCTCCCCGGCCCTCCCCCTCGGGTGGGCCCCGCCCACCTTTGCCTCCTCAGCCCTGGGCTCCGGCACCTCACAACTAGCCGAGCCCCAAAGGAAAGGTTCTCTTGGAAGCCTCACGCTGGGCATCGGCCCAAACAGCCCAGACGGCTCGTGGACTGTTTTCGGGGCAAACGTACCAACACTGACCTTGTCAGGCTTAACACACCGCCTGACCCCGGAAGTCCCTGCTCAGTGCTTCCTGTGGAAGCTCTTCCTGCTCCGCATCCCATGATCCTCCTCGGTGTCTGCAGGGCGGCTCAGGGGAGGGAGAGCCGGGGATGCCGACATGTGGACACGGAGCTTGAGGAGGGCAGCTCGAGGCCAAAAAGGAGAGGCTCCTCCTGACGGGCGCCGGCGGCCGGAGTCCTAGGACAGAGGCTTCACTCAGACCGGCCACACGCGTCCCCGTCCACCGTCCCCAGCCGCGCTACAACGCTGAAGAACGGACCTTACCCGGACGTCCCCCCTCCAGAGCACGGGAAGCCGGAGGTGTCTGTGAAGAGAGACGCGCTGGGGACGCCCAAGGGTCCCAGGAAGAGGACGAGGAAGGTGCAGAGAGGAGGGCGCCGGAGTCCGGCACGAGGAAGGTGCAGAGAGGAGGGCGCCGGAGTCCGGCACGGGGAAGGTGCAGAGAGGAGGGCGCCGGAGTCCATGAGGAAGGTGCAGAGAGGAGGGCGCCGGAGTCCGGCACGGGGAAGGTGCAGAGAGGAGGGCGCCGGAGTCCGGCACGGGGAAGGTGCAGAGAGGAGGGCGCCGGAGTCCGGCACGAGGAAGGTGCAGAGAGGAGGGCGCCGGAGTCCGGCACGAGGAAGGTGCAGAGAGGAGGGCGCTGGCGTTCGGCACGAGGAAGGTGCAGAGAGGAGGGCGCCGGAGTCCATGAGGAAGGTGCAGAGAGGAGGGCGCCGGAGTCCGGCACGGGGAAGGTGCAGAGAGGAGGGCGCCGGAGTCCGGCACGGGGAAGGTGCAGAGAGGAGGGCGCCGGAGTCCGGCACGAGGAAGGTGCAGAGAGGAGGGCGCCGGAGTCCGGCACGAGGAAGGTGCAGAGAGGAGGGCGCTGGCGTTCGGCACGAGGAAGGTGCAGAGAGGAGGGCGCCGGAGATGGCACGAGGAAGGTGCAGAGAGGAGGGCGCCGGAGTCCGGCACGAGGAAGGTGCAGAGAGGAGGGCGCCGGAGTCCGGCACGAGGAAGGTGCAGAGAGGAGGGCGCCGGAGTCCGGCACGAGGAAGGTGCGGAGAGGAGGGCGCCGGAGTCCGGCACGAGGAAGGTGCAGAGAGGAGGGCGCCGGAGTCCGGCACGAGGAAGGTGCAGAGAGGAGGGCGCTGGAGTCCGGCACGAGGAAGGTGCCCGTGGTGCGCTGCGAGAAGCGGAAAGCTCACACCTGCTGGAGAGACGTCCAGGCCACAAGCGGCATCCTGGAGCCCGAGGCCACCCTGCCCAGGCCATACGTGTGTGAGGTCGCCTCTGCGGGCATCTCGAACGTGCCGAAAGGCCCCCAGGGAGGGCGGACCCCCTCCCTTCCCATCGCCCCATTCCCGCCTGAAGGTGCATTTCCTTAGAGGGAGTCCATCTTCCCCGCCCCTGCCTCCCAGTGGCCGTCCACCGCCGCGGCCGGCTGCCTGTGCCCGAGGCTTCCTCTCCAGGCTACGCAGCCCCAGCCTCTTCTCCTCTGGCATATGGAAAACCCTGACCGTGGACCGAAGTGGTCTTCATCGCCTGGACCGCCTGTGCCATGTCAGGGTCAATGAAATGTAGAGGAATTGCACCATGTTTGAGATGTGGTCGGAGCCCAGGGGTGTCATCCACCAAGCCAAGAAAGACCAGCCTGTATCCCTGAGATCACACTCACCTCTTTGACCCGTGTCCCATTGACGAATAGAGAACTTGGGGTCCACTAAAACCCCCAGATCGTCTTTTCAAAGAAGGGCTATCTAGCCTCTCTTCCTGCCCACTCCCTACCTCTTAATCGTGTGAAATCAATTTCTTAAAGACGAGCGAAAGGCTTGTTTATGATTTAAATTCCGTCTTGTGGTCGCCTGCTGAGCCGCGTCGGGAGCCGCCACCTTCCTGCAGAGGCGTCCTACACAGGCCTGTGAGCACGCGCTCTCTCTCCTCGTCGCGGTCATGGACGTCTTAAGTTACCGGGCGGGGCTGAGCACAGACCCTCGGGCCGTCCTTTGGAGACTTTCCTCCGGACCCCCGGCTGGTCGTTGGCCGCTCCTTGGGCCTGGGCCGAGCGTGCCTCGTCCCTCTCTGACTCTTACTCACTGTCCCGTTGGGGAATCGTGCCTGGTCCGTCGTAGGAGCTTGATGATCCGGACGGACTGACTGACTGACGGACTGACTGGCTGCGCCCCGAGGCCTCTCTGTGAGCATCACGTTGTCTCCATGAGGACGAGAAATGGTCCGTCACGTCTGACTCTTTGTGAGCCCGTCGGGGGCCTCCTGGCCAAGATGCCGGCGTGATTCGCCGATCCTTTCTCGAGCTCACTTTACAGACGAGGAAACGGAGGCAAAGAAGACTAAAGTGAGTTGTCCAGAGCCACCCAGCCAGGGAGGTCTGGTGCCAGATTTGAACTCGGGTCCTCCTGACTCCCGGGCTGGCCCTCCATCCACTGCCCCTTTCCTTGGTCTTCCTTGAGAAGGAAAACCCTCTCAAGCGTTCCCCACCTCGTCCGGATAACGAGGAGGACATTTAAGGCTGCCCCCCCATACAGGCACCTCGTGGCCACAGTGGCTCGGCCCAGGCCCTCCTCCGTGTGTGCCGGGCTCTCGGGTGAGGGAGCGCCGAGCCGGCATGGGGGGCGGCAGGAGAATCAGTCACGTCCTATGGGGGAGCCCCGGGCCAGCCCAACGACTCACAGGAAAATGGCCCCGTGTGTGAGCGGAGACCAGAAGGCACAGGCTAGCAGCCACCCGTGTGTGCGCGTGTGTGTGTGTGTGTGTGTGTGTGTGTGTCCATCTGTCTGTGTGTGTGTCCTTCTGTCTGTGTGTCCAGCTGTCCTTCTGTCTATGTGTCCATCTGTCTGTGCGTGTGTCCTTCTGTCTGTGTGTCCATCTGTCTGTGCGTGTGTCCATCTGTCTGTGTGTGTCCTTCTGTCTATGTGTCCATCTGTCTGTGCGTGTGTCCAGCTGTCTGTGCGTGTCTGCATGTGCATGTGTGTCTGTGCGTGTGTCTGCATGTGCGTGTGTGTGTCTGTGCGTGTGTCTGCATGTGCGTGTCTGTGCATGGGCCCGTGTGTCTGTGCATGTGTGTCTGTACGTGTGCGTGCGTGTGGTAGGCCGGGGTCCCCCCTCAGGGACAGGCAGCCTCCGGTGCGCCGTCGCCCCTCTCCCCCCTCCAGGCTCGGTCATTCGTCCTCCCGTGTGGACGGCAAAGGCTTGATCGCGGCCTCCGCGCGGCGCTCGTCCTGGGTGGGCCCCGGCCCGAGGAGGCCGCTGGGGGAAGCCGAGTCCGACGCTTCCTTCTTGCCCTCAGAGGCAGGCTGAGCCGCGGCCGGGTGCTCCGGGGTGGGGGTGGGGCAGCGCTCCAAGGCCCCCCAGCCGGGCCTCTCTTCTCCAGTTGCCTCGGGCAGCCCCTCCCCCATCGGGGGCCGGAGCTCTGACAGGCCTTCAAGCAGAGGCTCCACAGCCGGCCCAGCCCCCCCCCCCCCCCCCCCCCAGCTCAGAGGCACAGATCCGAGCGGGCAACCCTGGGGGGGCCTGAGGAAAGCCCTTTGGGGCGGGCCTTGTGCTTGGACTTCTCCCCCTCCCCCTCCCAGGCTGTCCCTGCTCGGGCCTCCAGGCGACGTCAGGGCTGAGTCTAGGGGGCTGCTCGGTGGAGGCGCCGAGCCTCCCGGCCCTCCGGACGTGCCTGCGGCCATTGCGGGGCCTCTTGTACTTCCCTGCGCCTGTGCTGGTCCTCACTACCTCCTGCCTTCCAACTGGCTTCCCGCCTCCAGGTTTTCCACCGCCGGGCCCATTTTCTGGAAAGCTCGACCTCCCTCCTCCCTCAGTAAGCGTCACTGGCTCCCTATTGCCTTGGGGATCACAGAGGAAGCCCTCCGGCATTCGCAGCCCTCCCTCCCTTCGCCGTCTTCTGGCTTCTGCATCTCCCTAAATGCCACCTTCTCTGCGTCTGAGCCGCTGTCCTCCCTCGGCCTCCTCCCGCCCTCTCCATAGGCCGCCTGGCCTGGCCCAAGGCCTCTCGCTGCAATCTGCACTTGGGCCGTGAGCAGGCAAACCCTCCGGCGCCTCCTGCCTCTGCCGGGCTTCCCTCTCCTTTCCTCCTCTCGCGGTCCGCTTCCTGCTTTCCTCGCCGCCGTCACTCCCTGCATCCCTCTTCACGTCCTCCCAGCAGCCCGGCCTGCGGGTGTCCATCCCCCTCCGTACCCCAAGTCGAGGCAGTTCCGTTGTTAAAGGGCCCGCGTAGACTGGGTGCCGCTGCGGGGGACTCGGGCCATCTCGCCTCCTCTGTCCGCCCTGGAAGCATCCCGCCTGTCCTTGTGTTTCAGTGGTCCGAGGAGGCGTGTGCCGCCCACCTCACTCAGCGCGAGGGGTACCAAGCGGCAACCCAAGGCCAGCTCAAAGACCAGCTGTACCAGGAAATCATCCACTACTTCGACAAGGGCAAGGTAAGCCCCGCCACGCGTGCTCTCTCCCTCCTCTTCCCCCGGAAGTCCCGGGCAGTCGAGCCTCTTTCTTGGGGAAGCTCTTCTGAGGAGCTTGAAGTCCGCCCTCAAATGCCAGGGGGCTTGTCTTCCTGCCCTTTGTGTAGGGCTCAAATGTAGGAACCCTCCGAAGCAGGAGGCACCCCCCCCCCTTGAAAACAGGAAGAACAAGGCACCCGTTTTGTAAAGGTATCAGGAGGCCCCACTTGAGCTGGTGGCCTCTCCTTTGGGGGCGGCCCCGGGGGTTTGTGGTTATCGCAGTCATCTGGCTCTTCACACGGATGTTCAGGCCAGAGGAGTCCTTTGCTCGCTAAGAAGACGCCCCCCGGCTGCCGGCCTATTTATGGGGCGCCGGGCCCCACTCTATGCTCCATCGGCCTCGTGCATGCGATTGTGGTGGCTGCGGGGCTCCAGGTACCCAGGGATGCAGAGAGGGAGAGGGATGACCACGCTGGTCCTGCACCCGGGGGAAGTCGAGCCTCGTGAGGCTCAGCCAGCCCGAAATGTTCAGAAGGTTAGGCTGGAGTCAGCTTCTGATGGGCTACAAATGGCTGAGAGAGGAGTGTGGGCGCACTGTATGTTGTTTTGTTCTGTTTTCTCCCCAAGAAGCCGTAGGAAGCCAGTGGAGCTTCTTAGGTGTGGTCAGAACTGCGCTTTAGGAATCATTCACTAGGTGAAGAAGGCCTTGGAAAAGGGAGACAAGACAAGGAGCCCAATGAGGAAACGGTGGTCTTTGGAGAGGAAAAAAGGGCTCAGCAGCAGCCCGAATTCTTTAAGCTACTCTTCTAACCCAGCCCCCTGGATCCGCTTCTCCTTTCCATGAGGCCTTCTTGCTTATGGACGATGCTCTGTTATCTTCCTCCACTTTTTCCACACCAAATCCTTCTCCTATTTTTGCTTTTCGCCATCTAAAAAAGGATGGATTTGCCCTTAATCTGGCTCAGTTTTTTAATCGTGTTCTTTGTAAACGTAAAAGGTCATTTCCATCTGCTTTCCTTTTCATCCTTTTCCCATCTCTCCTCCTGCTTTGCCGATAATTCCTCTTTGTTCCTTTTACATTCCATTTTTACTGTGATTTTCCACTTTCCCCCAAAGCTTTCTGTTCTCTTTTCTCGTGGCAATCTAGCCTCCTTTGCTAGAGCAGCTCGGAATCGTCTGTGCTTTGTGTTTGGCCGAGGCCTCGGCATTTTCAGTAAAGCCCTCCATCCAAGGACTCCACTAAAATTCCCTAGTCTCCGGGATAGCAGGATGGATGCAGAAAATAGAATGCCGGCTATTAAAGAAGGAGAAAGCATTAGTCAGTGTTAACCCACCTTGAAAATCAAGAAGCAAGTAGGCAGCACACCCAGCGAGGGTGAATAATTGATAGCCTCAGGAGTAGACGAAGCCCACCAACTGTTTTCCACTCGAGCAGAGCGGAGTTCCCCCTCCCTCCCAGTGGCCCTGGCTCTTCTAAAGTTCACACATCATTGGCTTCTTCCAAAGGAGTGCGAGGACAGAGACATTTTCCCATTATTTCAGGAACTAAAAATAGGAGGTCAAGGAGCTGCTCTCCCTCGGTGGAGACGTGGCGGGGTGGGGGGAGGCTTCTCTGAAGTGGGGTTTTCAGGAATTCTGAGTTCATGGTTTTATGTTCGTGGTCAAATGGATTCAGGGTGACGGGCTTTTGTCTCCCCCATGCAGTCCAATAAGCCTTTATTAATTGCTTACTCTATGCCAAATGCCCTCATAGAAGTTGGGGATGCAAAGACAAAAGAAATTAGAGTCCCTGCCCCACTATTAGTCAGTCTACTGACATTTGTAGAGAATGGCTTCATTGTTTGAAACTCTTGAAATAGAAAAGTAAACTGGTGCGAAACTATTACTTGTTGAAATATAGAAGGTAAACTGAGGAAAACTGCTTCTGCAACGACTGCTGTCCTCTGGCTTGTGACTAGAGAGAGCTACTAAGGGAATCTGATGCTGCTTATTGTCATGGAAGTAGGAATGAGAAATGCTGAGGGATGCTGTCACAGAGGAATGCTGCCACACAGGGGAACTGCTCTGGGGAATACTCTGGGGTTTGCCTACTAATCCCTACTGATGGCTGATGGATCAGTATATCTTTCTAACCTCCTCCCTCCTTCACTCCCTCCCTTTTCCAACCCTCTTTTCCCAGTTCTTCTTGAAGCCTTTGGCTTCTCCCCTGCTTCTCCCCCCCCCACTTGAATAAACTATAAAGATGTTCTTTTCCTTTCCCTTTTCAAGTCAAGGGGTTTATTGGGATAACAGGATGGGAAACTGAGGTTAGAGGGATGAGATGTCTCTAATCTAAATGAGGATTATGAGGGTTTGAGGAAGTAGTCCAGTCACAAACTGTGACTCTGAGACAGTTAGGGAGATGGAGGACAAGAGCTTTTCAAAATCTTCTTTCTTCTTCTTCACAAATCAGCCAGGCCTCTCAGCTTAACCCCAGAAAGAAACAAAGTTCAAAATCTCTCCTTCAGCCTGGCTTATCTCCTTTCTCAGCTTCAATCCCAGAGAAAAAAATAAAGTTCAAAGTCTCTCAGTTTCTCCTGGCCAGCTCAACTCTCATATAGACCACCAACCCAAAAGCCAAATTTCTCCTTCTTGTCAACTTCAAGTGTCCAAAGCCAGAGAACCCCCAAACCAAGTCAGCCCCACCAGGGTCCTTCAGCCAGCTTCAACCTTCAGGGAGAGTAACTCCAGGTCCAGTCCCCTCCCCCTCGTCAGCTCAACTGCCAACTCCTGGGAACATTCCATTTGGAACCCTGATTCTTGCGTCTTAGTTTATAAATCCTCTCTCTCCATGCCTCTATCACACTCTCCACCCAAATATTCCCTGAATTTATGGATAGGCCTGTTCTTCATGATGTTAGCCAGACTGTTTTTAAAAGCATCATGGAGGGAGTAGCTAGCTTGCACGGTGGACAGACTGCCAAGTTGGGAGGAACTGAGTTCAAATCTGGCCTCAGATACTCCCTAGCTATGTGACCCTGGGAAAATCACTTCACTCCAGTTGTTGGGCCCATGCTCTTCTCTCTTAGAATTGATACCAAGACACAAGAGAAGGGTTTTCAGGAGGGAGGAAGGAAGGAAGGAAGGAAGGAAGGAAGGAAGGAAGGAAGGAAGGAAGGGAGGGAGGGAGGGAGGGACGGACGGACGGACGGACGGACGGACGGACAGACAGACAGATGGAGGAAGGAGGAAAGGAAAGGAAAGGAAAGGAAAGGAAAGGAAAGGAAAGGAAAGGAAAGGAAAGGAAAGGAAAGGAAAGGAAAGGAAAGGAAAGGAAAGGAAAGGAAAGGAAAGGAAAGGAAAGGAAAGGAAAGGAAAGGAGGTGGGAAGGGAGAATGGGAGGGAGTGAATGAAGGGAGGAATGGAGGGAAGGAGGGAAGGGAAGCAAGAAGGCAGGAAGTCTTTCTTGACTCCAGGCCCATCCCAGGCTTCTTGACCCTTCACCAAGGGTGAGACAGCACCCATTCTGACCCTCTTGGAAAAGCATTTCTATTTCCTGCACCGATGGGGATCAGATCTTTGTTCTCAAGCCCTCAAAACCCATGTCCTGGGCTCCTCTGTGACTGGCGAGGTGATGGCCGCCATGATGAATCCTCCATGGCAGGGGCTTCCGAGCTATTGGCCTGTGGGTGCAACCCCAGGCTTTTCTCAGAGGCTATGACTTCATTTGATATGAACTTTTCAGATTAAATTATAGGCTTCTCCAAAAGGCTCTTCATTTAATAATCAGAGGGAGCTTATCAGAAATTGATGTAATCAAAGCTTTCATTTCCCACACAGCTGGGGGTGTGTGTGCGTGTGTTGGGGTGTTTTAATCCTTTCCATCTAGCCCGCGTTTTAATGCTTAAAGGTCTGGCAGACACATCCAGTTCAGGCTGGCACGCTCAGCTCATTGCTCCCTGTGACTTTACCCAAATGATTCTGACCTCCCTTCCTGCTCTGAATTTGAGGAGCCCCAGAGAGGCAGCAGAATGAAGACCTGTTCCCGGCAGGAGGACCCCAAGGAGCCTCCCCGGAGAGGTTCAAGAAAAAGGGGGAGGGGGAAGCCTGTGGAGTTCTGATTGTTCCCAGGCTGCTGGCCAGGTGGGCCTCTGGAAGGCTCTTGAGCACACTGAGCTGGATGTAAGAGGAGCATCAGGCACAATTTCTCACGGCGAGACACCAGCTGGGGATGGGGAAGACCCAGAGCGCACGGGGATGGCTCGGCGATGTCGCTCCGAAGAAAGTCTCCGGGGTGGGGCCTTCAGTGAGCCTCCAGCGGAGCCCGAGGCAGATGGGAGAAGGCTGGTGCCCCTTGGCCGGGGTCCCCTGGGAGCGTGCCCGGCGGGCCTCTCCACGCACCAAGCGGGCTTCGCTTCCCTCAAGTTCTTCACATGGAGGCGTTCATCGCGGCCTTTCCTGCACCACTGCAGAGCCCGGGACCCTCGGGGGCCAGGAAGGCTCCTGCTGGCGGGAGAGATGACGGAAACCAGGCTCGCTTTGGAGAGCCACAGGGGACGCTGGAGCGGGAGGCGAGCAGGACCTTCTGTGGCCTGGGAAGGAGGGCGCCGGGGCAGAAGGACGCGCCTGAAGGGATGGCCCGACCCTGCCGATGGTCGTGCGGATTGCGGGGAAGCGGCGGAGGAGGTGTTCCTGCGCGGGTCGCTCCGCTCGCCTTGATGGGGTGCTTTCAGGGGTTCGGTGGCCGTGGCTGTGAACAGCCGGAGGAGAAGCGTTCTGAGAGGAGGCCAGCGGGTAGGACAGAGCCGGAGTTGGGAAGTGGGCCAGGCAGGGACGGGGGGGGGGGGGGAGCCCCATTTTCAGCTTGCTGAGTATAAAGTGAACCTGGCGTGCCAGAAGAGATGATGCGTCTCGCTCCACCCCCTTGGCCTTGGCCGAGGTCATCCAGCTAATCGATAGCAACATGGAGCGTCGAACCCGGCTCCTCTGACTAATCCCGTGCTACATCCCGAATGAATGCAGTGACCTTTTAGAGATATGGAGGATCTTCTTAGTGGTTTGGGAATCTTAGCTTTGCAAAGGTGGCCCAGTCCTGCCAGCGCTGCTTTGTTCCCAAATCCCTGACAAGAGTAAGGAGGGCCTCCTCGATCTGCCCATTTCATTCCAGGTCAGCTAATTGCCAGGAAGTGTTTCCTGCTCTTCAGCCTCAGTTTCCCCTGTGCACCTATTTCTGTGCCTGTTCTGACTCCCGAATCTCTTTGCCAGGTGACCCGTCCTTAGATAAAGATCAGCTGACATGCAGCATATTTAGCCGTCTCTCCAGGCCCTGGTCGTCCTGGCCGCTCGTCCCCCTCCTCTGGACCAGCTCCAGCTCACGCGTGTGCTCCACAGGTGTGGTGGGCAGAGCTGGCGCCATATTGTAGGCTGGTCCGCCCAGGACGCTGCCTCCCTGGTCCGAGGTGCCGAATGTCCCCCGAGAGCGCCTCGCGTCGCTGCGTTCCTATCCCTGAAGCGCGGCTAGTGAAGCTGTCACGTCTCTCAGCCTTTCCCGGCCCGTCCTGGGGACCTTGATTTCCTGAACTCCCTCCCAGAAGTCACACTGAACCCTCTTCCTCTGCCCACTCAGCAGCCCCCGGTGCCAGTGCCCAGGGATTGGGCAGATGCCGAGCTCCGGGCTAGCCGCTCTCTGGCCCCCCAGCTCGGTGTCATCTGCCCATCTGAGGAACTTTATTCCGTCTGCCCCTTCTCCTTCCTCAGTCAAGGCTGCATTGAGGCGCCACTCCATGAGAGACGGCCCACGTCGTGCAGGAAAGAGAATTGGGGGCTGAGAAGGAAGACTCGGGAGCCGCGACGAGGTGACCAACGGGAGAGATCCGGCAAAGACAGAAAGACTTAAAAAGACTTCGGAGACCCGGGGAAGAGCCGTGTGACCTCGCTATGGTGGAAGCCAGGCCTGGAAGAGCCCTCGGCGGCCAGCGTTCGGTGGTCGCCATGAGGTCAGCGAGGTTGTGGCTCCGAAAGGCTCCTTGGATTTCGCCGGAAGGTCCCCGCTGACCATCCGGGGCAAGTGCAGGAGAGCAGAAGGGCCAAACCCAAGTCTGAACCCTGCCGTGGAGCCCTTCCTGGCCCTGTGAACCGGAACGAGTCACTCGGCCCTGCTGTGACCATCCACAGAGAAGAAGGTCCCAGGCGGCCCCACCTCTCCCAGGGCTGATGGAAGGAGCTCTGAAACGCCACGTGCTGTAGACGCGCCAGGCCTGCTGCTGAGGGTTGTTCTTCCACAGCCGTTGGGCCAGGGCTTGCTGTGGGGGATGGGGGTGCGCCCACCTGGAAGGGTACCCGGATGACTGAGGCAGGAGGCCACGAGAGCAGAGGGATGAGGGATGGGCGAGAACAAGGCCTGGTCCCGACAGACATGGTGGCCCTGCGCCAGGGAGCTGGAGAGCGACTCAAGGCACGGGCAGCACGTGGGCTCGCTGTGGGATGGTTTCCACAGGGAGGTCCCTGGAGTCTGTCTGCGAATCGATGAGCATTTATTAGGCACCCACTGTGTGCAAGGCACTGCCCTGGAGATACAGAGTGGAAAACAAAGGGTTCAAGCATGAGAAATATTGCCGAGATGGAATGGCTGCTGCTTTTCCACTGACTGGGTGAAGCGCCAGCTTCACGAGGGAAGGAGCAGCTTTGTTTTGTCTGTACGGCTCCCGTTGCTAGCCCAAGTAAGCGCTGTTGAGAATCAGTTAGCCTGGACAGCCTGATGAGGCTGGAGCCCGGATGGCCCCCTCGAGGGCCGGGGAGTTACGGGCAGCGTTCTTTGCCCATCGGAAGCTGGCGTTCTAGTGGAGCCAAAGAGGGACAGGAAGCCGGTCTGACCGAAACTGCCCATCCCCACGCCCAGCCCAGGGGCACTGTGGGGCAGCCCCTCGGCTCTCCTCCTCCCATCCACGCACCGCACGGCGGCCTCTGTCCGAGGCACTGCTGTGCTTACGTGTTTTCAGTTCCCCAACATGAATCAGAGGATGCAAAGGTAAACATTGCCCAGAGGCTCCTGCTGGTCCAACAGATGAAACACGAGCTCCTGGCCTCCCATTCTGTGCCCTCTGAACTCTAGTGCAGCCAGACCGGGCCACCCATCACCCCCCAGGCTCTATTCCCCCTCTCTCTGCCCGGTGCTTCTTCACATTGGAACATGGCAATGCCGATACTCTCCTGGAGACTCGCTGGCTCCGTCATGGTCAGTCCATCTGCTTCGGGATGGATGTAGTGGATGTCTGCTCCAGTGGGAGCTGGTGAAAGAGAGGCCTAAGGGGGCGAAGTATGTCCTAAAGGAGCAAGGAGACCCCTCTTATCGTACTCGTGAGTCTGGGCCCCGGAAGGCCGTGAATGAGAGAACACGGGCTCCCGAGCCACAGTGCAGAATACAGAAGCGGGCCCCTGTGTTGTGGAAAGAGGGATGGGGGAGTCCAGGGAAGGGAGCTCTCAGCCCCCTCCCCCTCCATCCTTGGCCTACCTCTTTCTCTCCGTTTCTCACTCTCCCCATCCCCAACACACACATCTTTCCTCCTCTTACAGAGACCTTAGTTGTCATACTCCATTTTTAGGATGTTCCTCTCATTCCTAAGCAAAAGCTTCCTTTGGGAAGGGAGCGGAAGTTCCATCAATGAGGACATTAGCGATGAGCATCTTCCTTCTTGGGTTCTTCCATGGAACAGTTATCTAGTCCGGTAGATCTCCATGCGGGTGTAAGACAGCTTTGCCATCCCAGGAGGGGAGACAAGAAGAAGCCCCGCGAGCTCTGGCCCTGCTTCGGCCGCCATAGTCAAGCGTTTCTCTTGGGTCTCCAAGTGGAGTTCGTGTCGCCGCCTCTGAGGAATGATCGTGACCCGTCAGGGGCGCTTCGGCGCTCAGAAATAGAAGTGGCTTGAGGAGACCCACGTCGTGCCTGGCTCTTCATGCTCCGACGTGCTCCTAGCAAACATTGTTCATATATGTGCGGGGGGGGGGGTTAGAGGTGGGGAAGGGAAGGAGCATGTTTCCTCCTCCATGGTTCAGCTGTGATGAAACATGGCAACCCTGAGCCCATGATCGCATCTCCAGAAGATTCAAGCGTCCATCGAGATGCAGCCGGGAATGGGGAGACGAGCTTCCAGAGGTCACCTGCAGTCCCGAGGAAGCCTGAACATAATGTGGCTCGTGCGCTGCTCGGATAAAGATTGCTTTAATATCGGTTCACGTGTGACGAATGTGCTTCCTTCAGGGTTCGGGGGAGTTTCTGTCCTCGTTTTACATCCTGTTTTCTTTCTTTCTTTAACAGATGTGGGAAGAGGCCATCGCCCTGGGCAAAGAGCTCGCCGAGCAGTATGAGAACGAGATGTTTGATTACGAACAGCTCAGCGAGCTGCTGGTGGGTCTTTGCGCCCTTCCTTACATCAGTGCAGGCCTTCCTGGCCTCCCATTCGGGGTCTGAGTGTGACCATTCTCGTCGCTCCTCCAGCCTGATTTTCCCCTGGTAGTGCAGAAGGCCCACGGCTGGGGGAGAACGTCTTGTGGCTGAACGTCCTCTGCCTCCCTCCCCAGGAGCCTGGGAACAATTCTGATTCTCCCAGTCTTGACAGGCCCTCCCTGCTCAGATCCGCACGAATGAGCTTCTCTGGGTAGATGCTGTTTTCCCCCAGGAGAATGTAAGCGATGGGTCTGTCTCCAGCACCGAGGACAGTGCCGGGAGGAGACAACCTGCTTACGGAGGCTTTAGGAAGAAATGAAGGAATAAAGAAATGAACTTCAGGGCACTTCACTGGAGGAGCCCTTGTTAGACACCCGGCATCTGTACGCATGCTGGGGGGGTCCAGGATAAAGTAAATCCACCCCTGGCCCCGATGGGAAAAGACCTCTCCAGCGCAAGAGAGTCCGCCTCAGCTCAGCTCTCCCGGGCAGGCTTTTCTTCTTGCTTCTCTTTGGACCAAGTTCCCAGTTTCCAGGAGTGCCCGATGGTTTGAGATTGGAGCATGATGGGCTGTTTTCAAGTTAGCGCAGGAAAAATTCTGTTCTGTCAACTTCCTTTGCAATTTACCCTGCATTGAGTTCCTGCCAAATGAAAGATTTCTAGTCAAAAGAAAAACTATTTCCTCTGACTTCTGGCTATCTCAACTTCTCACATGATGGGAGGAGGGAGGAGGGGACCATTCTCAAGAGTAAGAGCCTATTCCCCAGGAATCCATTCTGTGATATGGCTGACAAGGGGCCCCCAGGGGGACCTGTGTAGCAGGGAGCCGGGGCTGCGGGCCACCAGGAAAAATGGAAGCCCTCTTAATGGTTTGAGCCTAATCCAGAAATGTTCTCACTGTTTCTCTTGCAGAAAAAACAGGCCCAGTTTTATGAAAGCATCGTCAAGGTGATAAGGCCCAAACCTGATTATTTTGCAGTCGGATACTATGGACAAGGATTTCCCACATTCTTGAGGGTAAAGTGCAATGCAGCTTAATTATAGCTAACAGAAGGGACTCAGGCTCTCACTTGACTGAGTGTGTCATGGCTGTTCTTTTGGTGCTAAAATAGCCTTGGGGTCCCATGATCCTTTCATCAGCCTCCAACTTGGACTCCCCCCGGCTCTTAGGATCAGCTGCCTCTAACGTTGCAGAAAAGAATTTTGTTTCTTAGTCACAGGCGTCCCTGAATGTCCTGGAAATGGCTTCTGTGGCCAAGTTGGTGGATATTCAGTATCTGTCTGTGTTTCTTTTTCTCTTTTGGACTTCCCGCCTGGCTTCTTTCAGATATTTCCTTTCTTACTCATTCTCTCCATTTTTTTCTCTTCTCCTTCTGCATTATGGTCTTTATTCTTTTCTCATCCCCTCTTTGTCCTTTTCTCTGTCCTGCCTTTCTCCTCTGCTTTTCTATTTTTTGTCTTTTTTCTTTCTTTCACTCTTCCTCTTTCTTCTTTTCTTTCTCTTCTTCCTTCCTTCCTTTTTCTCTTACATTTCCTTTCCTTCTTTCCTCTTCCTTCCTTCTTTCCTTTCTTCCTTCCTTCCTTTCTCTCATTTCCATTTCCTTCATCTTTCCTCTTCCTTCCTTCATTCCTTCCTTCTTCCCTCTCTTCTTTCTTGCCTTCCCATGCATTGTATCAGGCTGGTCAGGCCCTCAGGTTCAGTAATTTTGTGATTTAGTCAGGGTTGTGGGTTGCTCTCTGAGAATTTCCCTTAAAAGTAACCAACCCGAGAAGCAATGGTTGACCTCTCAGAATTCTCACAAATCACTTGATCAAGGGACCCTCTTTGGGCCTGTGTGTTCCAGGCCACAGGCGAAGGTTGGCTGCAGCCCTCATTTTCTGGGCTGGGTGAGGTGACCATCCCTTCTGTCCCCCACTTTCGTGAACTCCCTCTCTGAAGCAGAGACTCTCACTGTGAGTCTCTGCTGCTGCTGCTGCTACAGAAACACTGTCCAAAGGGAGCCGTTGATCAGAAAGCCTGAATCTGAACAGGTTTGCTCCAAAGTAATTTAATAGAAAAAATTGCAGGCCATTTCCAAGGGACAGCCTCTAAATTGGATCTGCGTTGGAGACGGATACTAATCTCCTCAAATTGGAAAAGAAGATCTACGGCAGGCTTGGGGCGGAAGTCGTCAATAACTTCCCCGAGAAGTTTCTGGCTGGGATTGCCTGTAAATCTTGCCCCTCGTGCCGTCACTCTAATGGAGTGCCCCCTGCCCCTGTGGACAGTTATCTGGTCGTGATTTAAAGCCGATGAGTTCAGCCCTGCAGAAAATGATCATCCTGGCCTCGCAAGGGAGACAGCAGCAGTCCTGGATGTTGGAAGGGGCTGGAAGTGGCCAAGACAGGTCCATCCCGGCCCCCAGCGAGCCGAGGACCCATTTTCCATCCAGCTCCTAGCTGAGGATGCTCAGCAAGGGAGCCTTCATGAGCCCCAGATGCCAAGGAGGAAAAGCGGGCTTCCCCACCCACTGATGATCAAGCAGCCCTTCATGCTCGGCTAACTGATTCGGGGTTACTGGGCCACAGATTTATCGTGCTGCACAGGTCAGGGGTCAATCTGGCAACTACAGTAGCTGTTTGTAATATTTGGTCACTCATTCACTGCTGGGTGCAAACCCACCCTTGGGGAAAACAATTACCGACAAAAGCGTTTTTTTTTTTAAACCTTCCATCTTGGAATCAATACTATGTATTAGTTCTAAGACAGAAGAGTGGTAAGGGCTAGGCAATGGGGGTCAAGTGACTTGCCCAGGGTCACACTGCAAGGAAATGTCTGAGGTCACATTTGAACCCAGAACCTCCTATCCTTAGGCCTGGCTCTCAATCCACTGAGCTACCCAGCTGTTGAAAGCTGTACTTTTTTCCCCATTGTTTTTGCCTTTGAGGGGAGGGAGCCTTCCCGAACTAAGTGTAATCAACATTTGGAGAAAATGCTTTGGGGGTTTTCTTGTTAATGATGATGTTGTTGGGCCTTTCTTTCTTGTGGCCCGGAGCCGATTGAGTGCAGAGTAGGTTCCTGTTTTCACATCACCACTTCTTTGTATCAGGAAACCTGACTGAGTTTCCAAAAAGGCTGCCTCTGCCCAGATGTTGAGGATACCTGACCGGCCCAATCACCTTTCAAGAAAGACTTTGAACTTGTTGGTCAGGAAATAACAATTTCTTCATCTCCCATGTGCCAGGCACTGTGCTGTAAGCCCTGGGGTGCAGAGAAGAGTAAAAGGCAGTCCCTGCTCTCAAGGAGCCCAAAATCTAATGTGAGGGACCACATACAAGCTGCCATGTTCCCTCAAGCTTCAGATGGGAAAAATGGGGAGAAAATGTCAAGAGAAGGCCCTGAGGTGGAGAGGGATTGGGAAGAGCTTCCTGTCCAAAGAGGGGAGCTCCCAGGGGGTTAACTGGGAAATGAGGCAGAGACAAAGAGGGAGAAGAATTCTTTTTGTCCTAAATAGCTTCTAGGAGGCTAACAGCCTGTCATCATGTTGTGGCGCAAGAGAAAACTTAGATGGATTTTTCTTTTTCTTTTCTTTTTTTGAAAATTTTATTTAATTAGTCAATTTAGAATATTTTTCCTTGGTTAGAAGAATATGTTCTCTCCCTCCCCTCCTTCTACTCCCTCCCGTAGCCAACACACAATTCCACTGGGTTTTGCATATGTCCTTGATCAAAGCCTATTTCCATATTATTGATAATTGCACTGGGGTGATCATTTAGAGTTTACATCCCCAATCTGTCCCCATCCACCCATGTGATCAAGCCGTTGTTTTTCTTCTGCTCAAGCAGTTTCTTCTCTGGATGTGGATACATTCTTTCTCCCAAGTCCCTCTGAATTGTCCTGGATCATTGCATTGTTACTAGTAGCAAAGTCAGTTACATTTGATTGTGCCACAATGTATCAGTCTCTGTGTACAATGTTCTCCTGGTTCTGCTCCTCTCACTCTGCATCAGTTCCTGGAGGTCATCCCAGTTCACATGGAATCCCTCCAGTTCATTATTCCTTTGAGCACAAAAGTATTCCATCACCGACAGATACCACAATGTGCTCAGCCATTTCCCAATCGAGGGACACACCCTCATTTTCCAATTTTTTGCCACCACAAAGAGTACAGCTGTGAATATTCTTGTACGTGTGTTTTTCCTTATTATCTCTTTGGGGTACAAACCCAGCAGTGCTATGGCTGGATCAAAGGGCAGACAGTCTTTTATTGCCCTTTGAGCATAGTTCCAAATTGCCCTCCAGAATGGTTGGATCCATTCACAACTCCACCAGCAATGAATTAATGTCCCAACTTTGCCACATCCCCTTCAATGGTCATTACTTTCCATAGCTGTCATGTTAGCCAATCTGCTAGGTGTGAGGTGGTTTTGATTTGCATATCTCTGGTTATCAGAGATTTGGAACACTTTTTCATGTGTTTATTCATAGTTTTGATTTCTTTATCTGAAAATTGCCTATTCATGTTATGAAAATTTCTTCCCAATTTGATGCTTCCCTTCTAATTTTGTTTGCATTGGTTTTGTTTGTACAAAACCTTTTTAATTTAATGTTCTTAGATAGATTTTTCAAAATTTGATATAATACCTTGCATGTATGTACCTTTAGTGTTCATTATATCATTGAGACTGCCATCCCCTCCCACCCCCCACCCCCAGGAAGTAGATCCACTAGGAATTTGTATCCCCCTCTTTTACAGATAAGTAAACTGAGGGTTAGAGGAGAGGAAATAATGAAATGAACACTTCCTCTCCCAGCTCTTGCACCACCTTCTTCTGACCTTGGGCACATATATAAACTGAGAAGTCAGGACAGTAACCTTGTATGTGTATGTACACACTTACACGTAACATACCAAATCCTGTACATTCATCAAACTGTGAAAGTGATGCTGAAACATCCTTACCAAAGAACTTCTAGGGAGATAATGGATGGATGGATAGGTAGATACATAGACGGATGTATGGATGGATAGGTAGATACATGGATGGATGGATGGATGGATGGATGGATGGATGGATGGATGGATAGGTAGATAGATACATGGATGGATGGATGGATGGATGGATGGATGGATGGATGGATGGATGGATGGATGGATGGATAGGTAGATAGATACATGGATGGATGGATGGATGGATAGGTAGGTAGGTAGGTAACATAGACAGACACAGGGAGTAGTAGTGGCTATTTGGACAGTGGAAGACTTAAATTCAAATCCTACCTCAAAAATATCCTCACTGTATATACCTCTGGGAAAGTTATTTAATGCTTGAGTGCCTGGGGTAGCTGCTGAGCACTGTAAATTCCAGATGAATTCCTTACACTCATTGTAAAACAGTTTGCACAGGAGGCTTCCTCAGGCACTGCCAGAGTGACTTGCTTGGGGCATAGAATCAGTGTGTTTCAGAGGCAGAATTTGAACTCATGTTCTTTCTGACTCTCAGGTTATAGACTAGTCAGTCAGTACACATTTATTAAGACCTGCTCTGTGCCAAGCATCGTGCTATGTGCTGTGGATACAAGAAGTGGCAGAAGACAGTGTCTGCCCGCAAACTGTGTCCAGGCTAATGGATTGTGACCGCTAATGTTGGCTCTCTGTCCGTTCTCCATTTCCTCGGCCCTCCCCTCCCTCTTTGCTTTGCTTTTCTCTAGCCCTCTCTCTCCCTTGCCTCTTCTTCCTGTCTTTCTCCTCTAAAACCTTTCCTGTCCCTCTCCTACCCCTTCGTTATTGGAGAGGGCATTTAACAAGGAGGGGAGCAGGCAGCCCGAAGCAGGGCCCGGTCCAGGATGGAAAGGGTTCCGGATGGGGGTCAGCAGCCCTCAGTTTGGATCTGAGCTCTTCCACTGAGGGCCCCCCCCCCACTTTGGGGCTCTGGGACGGGTATGGCCGAAGGATCTCGGAGGCCCTTTCTCCAGCTTTCGTTCCATGGGGAGCCTTCTGGAGTGCGTCGTCTCCTGCCTCCGTCTGGGGGAACAGTGCAAGCCCTCCCCTTGCCCATCCGCCCGGCAGTCTGAGAGCTTCTCCTATTAGCCGGCACTTGGAAGCAGGCAGCAGATGGGGCTCCGGGCAGGCTGGCTCTCGGGGCCAAACTTTTCCTCAGCGTTTGAACTTGACGAACGCCATTGTTTCTAGGGCAAAGTTTTCATTTACCGGGGAAAGGAATACGAGCGCCGGGAGGACTTCGAGGCGAGGCTGCTGACCCAGTTTCCCAACGCCGAGAAAATGAAGACGACGTCCCCCCCCGGAGATGACATTAAGAACTCGCCCTACCAGTGTATCCTCCTGTGGTTGGGGGTTCGGGGCTGGGGGGGGCCTGCAAAGGTCGGCCCAGTTGTGGCGCGACGGGGCCGTCCTCCGTCTTCTTGGGCTTGCTCACCCTTAACTGGGCCTTCCAGACATTCAGTGCTTCACCGTGAAGCCCAAACTCGACTTGCCACCCAAATTCCACAGGCCTGTTTCTGAGCAAATCTTGAGGTAAGCTCACCCTTAGGGGAAGGAGAAGCTCCCCAGGGAGGCTGTGCTCCCCTGGGGCCATGCCTGGGCTTGCGGCCGGAGGATGGACGGGGCTGCTCTCTTGGGGGACCAAGAACAGCTTCCTCTGGGAAGTGCTGCCCGGCGCGGGAAGGCGTCCCACACAGCCTCTCTTGCTTGGTGTAACCCTCACGGGTGCCAGCCTGCGGCCAGCCTTGGCCGGACAACGGCTTCCCCGTCCTCCCCGGCTCGGCACGTCCCTCCCGGCCCGTGAGATGCAGTCTGGCTCCTTTACCCTGTAGTTAAAAGCGGTAATGGACGCCGCGTTCATTTGTAAACGGTTGTTTTCGTAAGTCGTCAAAGTGAAGCTTCCCCACGATTTACTCCGAGGGAAGCGTTCAGCCGAGGAAGCGCGCAGTCGGCTAAAATATTTATTGTTGGCCTGGGGAGCGCGCTGCCGTTCCGGGACGCTCGCTCGTAAATTCCGTCCCCTCCCGGGCACGTGCGCGGAGGCGGTTTTCCCTCCGAAGGGCCGCTGCGCTATTTGTTAAGCCGTGTTCCGTGTCTTCTCTTATCCGGCTCCTCCGCCGGCGTCCGTCCCGCTTGGTTTCGCCGCTCGTTAACGGCCCCCCAGACGGGGCTGGAAAGGGAGGGACTTTGGAAGCTGGTTAAAGCGGGCCTTTATCTGCTTGCTGCGGGAAACTGAGGCCGGGAGAAGGGGAGCAGCGGCGGGCGGTCCGGCCACGGCGCGGCCAGGGCCCGAGGCTTGATCTCCCGCAGGTCCCGCCTCTCTGGATAACATCCTTGTCCTGTTTTCCAGTTTCTATCGGGTCAACGAGGTGCAGAGGTTTGAGTACTCGAGACCTATCAGAAAAGGAGAGAAAAACCCCGATAATGAATTTGCGGTAAGGAAACAAGACTTTGGGATGGTAAAGCTGGTGGCCGTCGGCGGGTCGTGATGGCCACTCCCTGGATGTCACCCATTTTTAAGCATGTCTTTATTCTGGCTGTATAAGAGGAAAAGAGCCCAAATGGTCTGCAGAAAGGCCGACCTGCTCCTTTTCCCAAGTGTGGCATGATAGAAAGAGCCAGAGTCAAAGGAACTGGATTCAAATCCTGCCTTTCCGACTTGCTCCCCAAGTTCCTCGGCCTCTGTGCCAGGTTCTTCAGCTGTAGGAGGGGGGCTGGAATCCCTGTTGGAACAGTGCCCGCCTCTAACTTTGTGAAGACCCTCCTAGGATGTGGAGACGGAAGGCGCTGAGCACCCTCTCCTCCCACGGCCTCGTTTGTCAGAGAGACGCGGAGGCCAGAGAAGGCCGCCCCCTTGTAGGCCTGGGGTCTCCCCCGGCTTCTCTGGCTCCAAATCCAGTGCTCTTCCCACAGCCCCCTAGAGCCATCCCCGAAGGCTCCCAGTGGCCACAGCAAGACATCCGGGGTAGCCTGCCCTTGAGGAAAGAGTCCCGAGGAGCAGCGAATGTCCGCGAGCCTCGGCAGAGGAGGCCGCTGGAGCCGGATGGAGAGTGGCCCAGAGGATGACGGAGCCGTCCGTCTCCCGGGCCCTTAGATGAGGCCCTTCAGGGACGCTCCAGAGGGCTTTAGTCTCACGTTCTGCAAGACCTGGGCGGGAGGCCGGCCTTTCTCAGCCTCCGTGTCTTCATGTGTAAAATGGGGGTGAAACAGCCTCCACCTTTCAGAGTTTAGGGATCAAATGAGTGCTCGGCCGCAGAAGGCCTTCATCACCCTCCTCTTCGGGCCCGTCCCTCTTGCGGGTCTCTCGGGCTCATCGGCTGGCCGCAGAGCTGGGCTGGAAAGCAGAGGCCCGGCCTGGCCCGGCCCATTTGTCCTCTCCTTATGTCGGCCCAGTTTTGATTGGGGAAGAAGACCAAGCTGAGTCCATCTCAGAGGCCTGTTGTTCACTTATGTGAAGAGTTCAGGTTGTCTTTGGGGAGGCCTTGAAAGCAGCCTGGACGGAAGCGGGTCGGGCGGCTGCAGCTGGGGCACCGCGGCTCCGGGGCTCCCTTTTCTGGGAGCCGACAGGAGAAAACTGTCCCAGAAGGTCCCTGACCTCAGGCCTGAGGCCGTCCTTCTCACGGTGGTCCTCCCCCAACTCAGGGGCCCAGACAGAACGGCCCGAGGCCAGGGACGGCTTGTCTCTGCCCCTTAGGGCTGGCCTAGCCTGGGGCCACAGAGCCTCCGAGGCTGCCTTAGACTGGCCGCTGTATGACCCTGGGCGAGTCGGGACAGCAATGCCAAAGGCCAGGGGCGAGGCTTGGGCTTCGCCCTCTGGGCTCAGAACTCCGGAGCCTCGCCAGGCCTTTTGCTTCCACAGGTCGAGAGTTGTCGGGTGGTAAATGGTTCTCTGGGCTCTCCTCGTTCGCCATTAGCGTCCCTCCACGCAGTCCTGTCCAGTTACTCGAATTCTCTGTGCTTCTGTTTTCCGTGGTGAAATGATGCTCCAGCACAGAAATGACGGGGTTCGGGGGGGGGACCCCGTTCTGTTCTGGACTTGCGGGCTTGAAGATGCTTCAGGCACATCCGGCTGGGATGGCGGATTAACCTCGGCAGGGCCCCTTGGATGCGGGGATGTCGCTCCCAGCACTCCCGGGAGGGGCGTCCCCGCCCACCCGCCCTTCCCATCCGGGGTCGCCCGTGCCATTCTGAAGGGCCGAGTGCCCCCCTGCAAAGCCACAGCCAAGTTTACGGCTTAATGGGTGCCGTGTGAGAATTTTCAGGGCCATCGAGAAGAAGATGCTCTTGAATGCTGACAAAAGCGGCCGGCCTCGAGGCCGGCTTGTCCGAGCTCCGCCTCGCACCGCCCGGGTGGCCCTCCGCCCTCCGCCCAGGCTCTGGTCTGGGGGTCAGCAGGAATCTCAGATACCGCCCGCTGCCTGGTGGGAAGGAGGAAGAAGCGGGGCTCCTGCAGCGCAGCCTCAGGACAGGGGAGCCCCGGCGCCAGGGAGGGAGCAGAGGCGGCTGCAGGGGCCAAGGAGGCCTTTGGAGGGGACGGAATGTCCATCCACGCGGGAGGTGGCCCAGGGAGGGCTCGGGACAGCGCTGGGAGTCAGAGTGCCTCCCCGGGGCCCCGGGGGGCAACGCCAGCAACCACTAGAGTCAGGAGCACCGTGGCCGGCACCGAGGGGGGCTTTACGCATTGGAAGGGCTTGGCACAGCTCTGCGAGGAAAGTGCCGGCATCAGCCCCATTTCACAGAGGGAGAGCCGAAGCCCAGAGTGCGGCAGGGCCTGCCCTCGCTCACCCCAGCGGGAGGTGGCAAAGCCCGCCTTGAAGACGTTGGCTTTGTGTTACGTTGGCGACCTCTGCCTTTACTTGGCTGTGTTCTGGGCGCATCCCCGGCTGTAGACGTCCCTGAGAACAGGACGACGCCTGCTCTTGGCCTGGGCACCCGGCGCCCTCCTCGTGCTTCCCTAACTGGCTTCTTTCTGCTCCCTGCTCAGAACATGTGGATCGAGAGGACCATCTACACGACGGCCTATAAGCTCCCCGGCATCCTGCGCTGGTTCGAGGTCAAGTCCGTCTTCATGGTAAGCCGCCGCCGCTCGTCTGGCCGGCCTCCTCGTGCTCTGCCCCCGGCCGTGCCGGGCCTCGTCCCTCCTCGTGCTCTGCCCCCGGCCGTGCCAGGCCTTGTCCCAGCAGGGCGCTCCTGACCCAGAGCCCCGGCCGCTTCTTTTGTCTATGAGTGACTTCCACTCGGCCCCTGTCCCGGCCCAGGGGCCTCGCTTCCTGGCCTGGTTCTTCCCGGAGCGCAGCTCCTTGTTTCCCGTCTCTGCTCAACCACGAGCACGAGCTGCCAGTTTTCTCTCATGCCGCCGGCCTGGGGCGCCGCTGCGCCCGTCCTCAGTGACGGCAGCCAAAGGGCAGCCCGGCAGCTCCGCCCCTCTTTACGCCAGCTCTCCTGAGGCGGGTGAGGGAAAGCCGGGGTGGAAGATAACAGCCGAGTCACTGGCCTTGGACGGGCCGAGCCAGCACTTGGCGGCAGATCTGAAGGTCTTCGTGGACTTTGTAGCCATCCAAACCCAGACGGGAGGCCGATGGGGGGAGGGACGAAGCCACCCCAGGAGAGCCTCCCCTGGAGTCCCAGCTCTGGCCGGAGCCCCTGCCCACAGGGAGGCCCAGCTTCACCGCAGGCGAACAGAGCTTTGGACCCTCGTGGCTCACAGGGCAGCGGCAGGAGAGCCCTTGTGGCCTGCTTGGCCTGAAGTGGGGATTTGTGTGGCTGCCCAGGCCCAAGCTCACCCAAATCCTCCTAATGGCCTCTCCCTAAAACCATGTAATCGGGGATTATGTTAATCAGACTGCCAGGAGAGAAGCTTCCTAAGGGAGGGAGGAGGGGGAGGGGGAGGCCTGGCCTGCAGTCCAGGCTGAAATCTTCGGGGCTGTCAAGTCTGCAGAGCAGACCCGGGTGCAGTTGGGTGTCATCCCTAGAGGCCGGCCTTGGAGCCAGGAAGACCCCAGTTCAGGGCTGGCCACGGAGTCATGGCTGCACCCCCCACCCCCCATTTACAATTGTGTTGACCAGAGTTTCTCCCTGTGAGTTCCCTGAAGCAGGAAAGCCACTGCTCGGCTTATTTTAGCCCGGCCCGGCGTGAGTCAGGGCTCTCCCAGTTCCCTTCGAGGTGCGCTGCCAGGATTAGGGGTCCTCCTGTCAGAGAAACTGAGCGGGCGGCCTCCGATGGGCTCAGTGGCTCCTCGGGGTCTGTTTTCCGGGGGCGCCTCGCTGGGGTTGTGCAGCCTTCTGGCTCCGTGACCCTCGGTGACCCTCGGTGACGCTCCCTGACGCTCCGTGACCCTCCCTGACCCTCAGTGACCCTACGTGACCCTCCGTGACGCTCCCTGACGCTCCGTGACCCTCCGTGACGCTCCGTGACCCTCGGTGACTCTCCCTGACGCTCCGTGACCCTCCCCGACCCTCCGTGGCCCTCTGTGACCAGGGAGCTTCCGCCCTCCTTCTGCATTGCAGGTGGAGATCAGCCCTCTGGAGAACGCCATCGAGACCATGCACCTGACCAATGACAAGATCAACAGCCTGGTCCAGCAGCATTCCGATGACCCCAGCCTTCCCATCAACCCCCTCTCCATGCTGCTCAATGGCATCGTGGATCCCGCCGTCATGGGCGGCTTCACCAATTACGAGAAGGTACGTGGGCGGAGCCTCGTCCTGCACCCCGCCTGGGTTCCTCCCCTCCTGGGCTCCTCCCCTTTGAGGCTCCTCCCCCTCCCGTCCAGCCCTGCATTACTCCCAGCCCAGGCCAGGAAGGAAATTCTGCAGAGAGCTGTGAGCTGCTCTTAGGGCTGTCCGCGTCCCCCCACCAGGAGACTATAAGGCAGGCAGGCTCGGGGCTCCTCCGCTGGCTGCGCCCGGCCCCCCTTAGGTGTCCCCCTTCATTGACTCCCCGCAAGGACTCCCTCAGCCAAAAGAGCCTCCGGCTGGGCCAGGCCAAGACGAGCCCCGCTTAGCCTCGGAACAGCTTCCACGCAGTCTTTTCACCTGTCTGAGTTTCAGGCCCCCCTCAGATACAGGCAGGCCCCGGCTCTCCCGGGCCCAAATCCATGACAAGGCCCATGGGCCAGGCTACGGGCCACTGCTACAGGGACCAGAGCCCACGGGGCCCCCTTGGGGTGGCCCCTCCATCCCTGGTCCCTGGGGTCCCCCTTGGGGTGGCCCCTCCATCCCTGGTCCCTGGGGCCCCCCTTGGGGTGGCCCCTCCATCCCTGGTCCCTGGAGCCCCCCTTGGGGCGGCCCCTCCATCCCTGGTCCCTGGGGCCCCCCTTGGGGCGGCCCCTCCATCCCTGGCCCCCCAGCTGGGTTTGTGCTGGGGGTGAGAAGCGCTGCTTGTCTGGCCCACTGCCATTGTGCTCCCATCTCACCAGGCCTTCTTCACCGAGAGGTACATGCAGGAGCACCCAGAGGACCACGACAAGATTGAGAAGCTGAAGGACCTCATCGCGTGGCAGGTAAAGCAGGAACAAGCCTGGCAGAACACAGTGCCCTGAGGCTGCCCCCCAAGCACCTCGGTGATTCTAGGAGAGAGACTTGGAGATGGGCTCCGGGTTCGAATGCTACCTCTTCCTCATAGTGTCAATATAATCACAGGCCAGACCTTGGGTCTCTCTGGGCCTCCTCCTTCCCTTCCAGTCCTCATCCTGTCCCGCCCCTTCAGGCCACCCCCTCTGTGCCTTCAAGGCCCAGGAAGAGGGCAGGGTGGCTCTCCTCCGGGATCTGTCCTCAGCCCTGGGGCCTCCACAGGCCTGTCTGTGTCGGGGCAGACGCTGACCGAGTGATTCCGGGCTCCCTGCAGATCCTGGAGGCCAGCCTGGAAGGAGGGGGCGCGGGGCGGCCTCTCCACGGCTTCCGGTGAGAGGCTCAGTCCTGGGAAGAACCCAGCAAGCCTGGGCAAAGCGTCCGGCAATTTTGAACAAACCCGGAGGAAGAGCTGGGGGCGCCCGGGACACGTTGGCCTCATTCCCGGCGTGGTTAGCGTCGCTCTGGGGCAGCCCGTCTTGGGGCCCTTTTTGGGCACTGCGTCCGGCAGCCCCGGCAACGCCCTCCCCTCCCCCTTCTCCAGATCCCCTTCTTGGCGGAGGGCATCCGCATCCACGGAGAGAAAGTCACGGAGGCCCTGCGGCCCTTCCACGAGCGCATGGAAGCCTGCTTCCGGCAGCTGAAGGAGAAGGTGGAGAAGCAATATGGCGCCAGGACCATGGTGAGCCGCGGGGGGGGGAGGGGAGGTGGTCCTCGATGAGCCCCTCGAGGGCTGGCCGACCCCGGCTGGGCTCCCAGGGGGGCCTGAGGGGGAAAGAGCTCCAGCCACTGGGAGGGGGTTCAAATCCGGACCGCTCGGCTTGCTGGCCAAAGGTCTCCGTGCCACAGCCGGGAGAGGGCTGAGGCCGGCCCTTGGCAGACCCGCACAAGCCCAGTCCCCCCACCTCTGGGGGGCTCCCCAGCCTCCTCCTGCATTAGAGGACTGACATGCCCACATCCTCATTGCTCAAGGGCACAGGGAAGATTTGAACCCAGCTCTCGGTGTCACCGAGGGTTGCCATCTGTCCAGGACCTCTGATGCCTTTGAGCCCCGAGACCCCGGGCAAGGCTGCCTGCCAGGGCTGCGGGGCCAGTGGAGCGGGCAGATTCCGGCAAAGGGAGAGCCCAGCCTCCATTTGCACCCAAGACTTTGGGCAGAACGTTCTCGAGGGCGCCATTTGCCCTGCAGAGCTCGGTGGAAGAGCGGCAGGTCCGGGCGTCCCCTTGCCAGACTCCGGGCCAGGATGCTCCCCAGGCCCTGCGCTGATGCGGCCCTTTAGAGGAGGCCCCGCGGGCTCTCCGCCGGCAGAGCCTTCTGGAGCCCGGCTTGTCTCCCTGCTGTTGGGGGCCTCTGAGGAGGCCCAGAGCCCGGGAGGCCAGCGAAGGCGGAGCCACCCTGGTCGAGTCTTGGCTCCTCCCCCAAGCGGGCCGCCATCTTGCCTCAGAGAAGGACCTTCCTTCCTTCTGGCCTCCCGCTGCAGCCTCTTGGGGGCTCCCCGCGAGACTGTCGGGGCTTAGGGATCCGCCCATAGAAATGGGGAGAACCATGGCCAGACGCCTGACCAGGGCAGCCCCCGCCTCTCTCAGACAGCGGCCGCTTGCCTGAGCTTGCGCCAGCTCCCTGGAAACGCCTCCTCCGCAGTCATTGGTCCAGAGGAGGGCAGCCTGGACTCTTCTTGGGGGGCACCTGCCGGGGTCTCCTGCTCTCAGGCCGCCACTCCCAGGGGCTCCTGCACATGGGCAGTCCTCTGGGCGCTCCTCCTGGGGTCTTCTGCACAGGAGCGCTGCTGAGGGGGCACCTCCTGGAGTCTTCTGCTCTCTGGGGGCTCCTCCTGGGGTCTCCTGCACTCTGGGGGCTCCTCCTGGGGTCTCCTGCACTCTGGGGGCTCCTCCCGGGGTCTCCTGCACTCTGGGGGCTCCTCCTGGGGTCTCCTGCACTCTTGGGGCTCCTCTTGGGGTCTCCTGCACTCTGGGGGCTCCTCTTGGGATTTCCTGCACTCTGGGGGCTCCTCCTAGGCCTCCTGCTCTCAGTGACTCCTCCCGGGGTCTCCTGGGCTCAGGGAGCTGCTCAGGGGTCTCCTCCTGGGGTCTCAGCTACCCCACGTGACCTCAGAGCAGCGCTAGGGACTCTCCTTCCAGCCCTCGACCCAGGCCTCGGCCCCCGGCTGCTGCTCTTCTCATGGCAGGGGCTTACGAGGCTCTGAAGAACTCCATTAGGACCCATGTAGTGCAGTGAGGGCAGCCCAGCCTAGAGGCCGGAGGTCCTGGGTTCCGGTGTGGCCTCAGACATTTTCTGGCTGAGTGACCCTGGGCCAGTCACTCCCCCTTCTGCCTTGGAAGGATTCTGGGGCCCGACGGGACGGCCGAAACGTCTGCGAAGGCCCTGGGCGGCGGGCACACCAAGGCTCTGCCCCGGAAGCCCGTGGATGCTCGTATGAGACCTCCGAGTTCAGATCCCCCGTCGGCCCCCTCCCCGGCCCCGTGCTTGGGCCCCCGAGCCTCTTGAATGGCGAACGGCCGGTTTCCAAATGCTGGCCGGTTTCCTGCGGAAAAAGGCAGCTGGGTGCGGGCTTTCCGGCCCTGCCAGCCCGAACGCCCAGCCCGGTTCCGAACGCTTGGGGCTGTGGGGCTGCGATGGGCATTGCGAGAGCGCCGACGGGCCCGTCGGGAGATGGAGCTCTGCCCGGGAGGCCGAGGGGGGTCCGGGCCTGGGCCGGGGCCTCCGGCGGCCCCCTAACCGTCGCTCTTGTCCTTGCAGCCGTCGGGGATGGACGACAGACGGGGCAGCCGCCCGCGCTCCATGGTGCGCTCCTTCACGATGCCCTCGTCCTCCAGGCCCCTGTCGGTGGCTTCCGTCTCCTCCGTGTCCTCGGACAGCACCCCGTCCAGGCCCGGCTCCGACGGGTAAGGAGACTCCCCGGGACCGGGGGAGGGCACAGGCCGGGGCTGCCGACGAGGCCGAGAGGGAGGTGGAGTGGGGGCCAGGGCCGAGCGAGCCCGAATCACCAGAGGTTTCCCGGGGGTCCTCCTGGCGCCCCCAGCCCACCCCTAAACCCGAGGAGGCCACGTCCAGAGCTCCCGGAGGGGTCTCGGGGTCTCCGGGGGACTCTGGAGAGGACAGGCCCTCCCACGCCCTCCCCGAGGCCCCAGGAAAGGCCGGGTCCGTAGTGACCCTGAGTCTTCCCAGAGAAGTGGGGAGCCCCGGCGCCATCCCCTCAGGGCAGGCGTGTCCCGGCTGGGGACTCCAGGCTCTCTGTAAAAGCTCCGTCGGCCTCCCAGAGCCCGGCCCTCGCGGGGCCTGCCTCGGCGGCTGCTTGGTCCAAGGGAAGACCGGCGGCGGCGCGGCCCCGATTCTCCCGTCGCCTCCTTCCGTCCAGACGGCTCGTGGCGCCCCTCCGCCACGGCCTTTGGAAAGACTTCCGGCCGATGCGAGCCGAGGAGGCGGCGGGACCTTCTCCTCCTCGCCCTGACCGGCGTCCTCATCCCGAAACGCCCGACTTGGCCCAGCCTTCTTTCTGTCGCTGATGAAGGGGGAGACCCGAGTGTGAATTCCGGCCCCCGACGGGCCTTCTCTGGACATCTGCTCTCTGTACACTCGGGCTTGTGAAAATGCTGCTGCTCAGGCCGGGCCGGGCCGAGGCTCATCCCAAGGGGCCGCGGCTAAACGCTTCGTGCCGAGTCGTGTCGGGTGACCCCGCGAAGGGCCGTAAAGCCGGCCTCGTCCACCCGCCCAGACGCGGAGACCCTCTCGGGCCAGGCTGGGATGTGTCGGCCCGCTGCGGCGCTGGAGGGTTCTGGAGGAAGATGGACAGACGCCCAGCACCCCCGGGCCGGCTCCCTCCTGGTGTGCTGAGCCCCGCCAGCGCGGCCGCAGCTTCCTTGTAACCAGCGTGTGGCCCCTCGGTCGGGGGAAGGTTTCCATGTAGCCCTGTCCAAGCGCCGCGTCCTTGCCGCTTCTGGCCAGTTTGCTGAGGGAGTTTCCTTCCAGCCGCCCCCGGATGGCCCAAGGCGAACATGGCGAGGCTTGTGTTGGGCCAGAGAACCAGAAGCACGAGGCTGGGGTCCGTAAAGGAAACGTCTTTGCCATGCGGAGACCTTTTCAGAGCAAGGGCCCGGCCTCCAGCCCCTCTCCCCAGGCCGCTTCATGGACCAGCTGCCCTCTGGGGCCCCTCGGAGTCGTCTGCCCGTGAGGGCCAGAAAGGCCATCCCATCGGTAAAGTGGAGACCACGAGCCGCCCTCTCGAGTCACCCTTCCCAGGCCGGGGCGTCTCTGGAGGCTCTGCTTGGCCCCACAGTCAGCTCTCAGCCGGAGTCATTGTGAGAGCCGGGAGCTCTCGTGGAGCTGAGCATCCCAAAAAGAAGCTTCCTCGGCCGTGCACGGAGGCACTGATGGTCCAACCGCTGTCGCAGGGTGGCATCCCGACGTCTTCTGCCTGTGTGGCCTCAGACCGTCACTGGGCCTCCGTTTCCTCTCCTGTGAAAGGAGGGCCTTGAGAGCCTCTGGGGACGCTCCAGCTGTAGGCTGAGCCCCAAAGACAAAGGGAGAACCAGTCCCTGCCCTCCAGGAGCTCCCATTGTCCTGGAATCTAGATCTTCCTGGAGCGGCCCCAAGACAGCTGCCCTCTGGCCATTTGCTCCTCCTCCATAGGGGATGTGGGCGAGGGAGAGAGGTGCCGTCCTGGCCGGGTCTTTGAAGGGGAAGTCCGTGGTAGCCCCTTGCAGAATGGACACTCAACAAGGCTCAGGTCCGCAGGAGGGATTCTGTCCACTGTAGAAGGATAAAGAAAAAACAACTTCGAGGTTCAAGAGTTCCCAGATGTAGAACTGGAAGGCACCTCCAAGGCCGTCTAGACCTCCCCTCCCCCCATTTCTCAGAGAAGTTGGGTGACTTGCCCAAAGACATGGAGGAATTAGCCCACCTGGGATTCGAACCCAGGTCATTTGATACAGGTTTACAATTGGAAGAGATGTTGGAAGTCTTACAGTCTAAGCCTTTCCACTGAGGCCCAGAAGAAATCAAATGACTCATCCAAGGCAAAGGCAGAGAGATGATCTCACCATCCACACTCTCAATCCAAACCCAACCCCCTGGGTTAGCCCCTTCCTTAGACCTCTCTGCTCCCCAGTTTCTTCTCCCCAAAGTCTGACCCCCAACCTTCTTCCCAATTCCATGGCCTGCAGCTGCATGACTGCAATGGGACGACCCTGGATTTGGAGTCACACGTAGGACCACAAGTGAGTCACTGAACACCTGGATCTCGGGATCCTCCTCTGTAAAATGGAGAACTTGGGCTCGATGACGGTGAAGTTGCTTTCCTGCCCTTCCTAAAATCATCCTGTTCTCATCGAAGTCCCTTGTGGCACAGAGCCAGCTGTAGGATGGGAAAAGGAAGATAGCCCCTGCCTTCAGTAAGCTTACACTCTAAGGGAGGAAGGCAGCACACATGAGGGAGCTGAAGAACATCTAGTAAGGAGGTGAAGATGTAGAAGTCCAGAAATTCAAAATGAGCACAGCCAGGAAGGGAATGGAGATTGGCCAGTGGGGCTCTCCACAAAATGGAGGCCTCAGGAGACACTCGCCAGTGGCAGAATGGCCCAGTAGACGCACTGTTTAGGGTGAGGCTGCAACAGGGACATGGTGTGAAGATTGAGAAAGTAAGAAGCACAACCAGAAGGGGAGGGCTTTAAAATCCCTGAATCCCCAAATATTCATTAGGCTTATTATGTACCAGGCATAAAGAGAACCTCTGGGTTGTGGGGAAAAAATGAAATCCCTGGGCACAGCCTCAGTGGAAATAGCAGAACCAGCTTCTTTTTCAAACGTGCTATGTCCACAGCTACCATTTGGAAAGGAAGATGAGACTCTGAGACCAATTAATTTTTGGAGGAATATAACTTCTCTATCCACGTTCATCTGAGAGGACCCTGAGAAAGTTATCTGCACTCTGGGCAGCTCTCTAAGACCAAGCTATGGAGAAAGGGCTAATCTGCATTGATGGAAAGAGTTTTCACATCTGGGAGTTCCCTGTCCCAGTGAGATCATCAGTTCGTTTCTCTATGTAATTGGGAAATGAGGCCTTTATAAACTTAGTCTAAAATTTCCCCCCATTTCCTACTTTCCTTCTAATCTTGGCTCTGTTGATTTTACTTGTGCATCCTGTGTTGTCTCATGTTTGGTCATAAACTCTTCCTTTATCCATAAATCTGACAGCTAAAATATTCTGTGCTCCCCTAGTTTGCTTACATTAAAACCCTTTAGATCTAAGTCGTGTGCCCATTTTGACCTTATCTCTGTATATGGTGTGAGATGTTGCTCTTTACCCAGTTTCTGCCAAACTGCTTTCCAGGTTTCCCCTCCGTTATTACCACATTGTGAGTTCTTGTCCCCAGACTTTGGCTCTTTGGGTTTGTCAAACACCAGGTTACTATTTGCTGCTGGGCTTCTGTAGCTCATCCATTCCACTGCTGGTGGCTTGGACTCTTGACAGTAAGAGCTGGCGAGTCAAGGTTTGCAGGGTCGCTTCCATACGTTTATCTCATTTGCGCCTCCTAGCAAACCTGGGAAACAGGCAACATCGGTTTGGGATCCATACTTTAAGGCAAGAGAGAGCCTTGGAGGTTAGTCTCTAAGCCCTCATTTTACAGATAAGAGACCCAAGTCCCAGAGAGGGCGAGTTATTTGTCCACAATCAGTAAATCACCATGTACTGACTAAGTGCCTACTGTGTGCCAAGCATTTTCTAGGGGCTACAAATACAAGTCAGAGAAGGACATCTTTCCTAGCCTAATGGGAGCTTTCACCTGTTGGGAAAGACAACAATTAAATATCAAAATATACAGTGTACAAATGCCAGGTTAATAAATGCAAATCTGTACGGAATGGTTAAATAGGAGACAGTTTCAGAGGGTAGGCACTAGCGATTGGGGGACCAGAAGAGATGGGATTTGAGACCAGATCTGTGGGCCCCATCCTCCTCCATGTTGCTATAACCCTACTACAAGACTTGCTGCTTTCAGCTTGTCGTCCCCAGGATGCCAAATAATACTTTTCATCAAATTCGGCACATCCTATAAATCATTTCTGTCTTGGCCAAAGTCTACTGTTCCCATTAAGTGTCTCAACTGAATTTGGAGTGATTTTTGCATTTGGAAAAAGCAGTCTGTCGTCATTTTCTGTGTAGGAAATCTTTTAATTGATCTGCGTCAACCACATTCCCTTTAGATTTGTTTTGGAGCCCCTCCTGCCAAAGAAGATGCATTCGAGGTCCCAGGACAAATTGGATAAGGATGACCTTGATAAGGAGAAGAAGGACAAGAAGAAGGAGAAGAGGAACAGCAAGCACCAAGAGATATTTGATAAAGAATTTAAACCCGCTGATCTTTCTCTGCAGCCCTCCGAGGCAGTGATCCTCTCCGAAACGGTAAGTTGAGAGGGAAAATGGCCCACAGACCTGTTGTTTCCTTGGGTTTTGCTGCCAGAATTTGGGTGAAAGAATTCCAAGGTCGTCTCTGCTTCAAACCCAATTGGGGTGGGAAAAAACACTCAGGGGCAGCTAGGTGGCTCGGTGGATGGAGAGCCAGGCCTGGAGCGGAGAGACTCTCGGTTCAAATCTGGCTTAAGACCGTTCCTAGCTAACTGACCCTGGGCTAGTCACTTGACCTCAGTTGCCTAGCCCTTACCGCTCTTCTGTCATAGAACCAATACTTAGTATTGATTCTAAAGCCGAAGGAAAGAGTTTAAAGAAAAGAAAAAGAGACACTTGGGTCAATAAGAGTCACGGCCCATTCCAAACTAGCACCATGGCCTTTTGGGACTGGGTCCAGACTGGCAGCCCAGCAGGATGGCGTGGCTAGATCTAGACTTGGGCCAAGTGCTCACAAAGATGGCGGCCTATACGCTGGGAAAGAGGGCTGGATAGTTGTTTAAGTGGAGAGACGCCAATCTAAGGAACTGGGTATCAATTCCCAGAGGTGCTGCGGGTGGGGGCGCACAGATCTTGGCCTTGTTCTCTGGGCCACCGTTCTTGTGGAGCTGGACAAAGGCGTCGATGGTCTGTTCACTCATCCCTCAAATGGGCCTGATGGCTCCAGGAAGTGCCATGAGCTTGTAGCCGCTTGTCCCTAAGATCAGACCAACTCTGCCATTTTCTCCCCATGTCACCGTGGGCAAGTCACATAACTGCTCTGAGCCTCAGTTTTCCCATCTGCAAGATGAAGCGCTTGGACCGGATGCCCGAAGGCAATGAGCACTTCCGTAGACCCAGCAGAACAGGCACGGAGGGTTGTACGTGGACGTACTTTTCCCTCGAAGTAGACAATGCCTCCAGCCTGGGAGCTTTCAGGGCCGCCCTGCGTGTCTGGGCTTCCTCCTGGTCTGTTGGCTGCCTTTAAAGATCGATGCCTCAGTGGTCCTCTTTCCATATGTCCTTCTGGCTTTTCCCGGGCCCTCAGCCAGCTCAGCCCAGCCCAGGCCTGGCCAGATCCCCGCAGGGTGGTTTTGTGAGTGGCTGAGACAAGGATCCAAGCCGGCTCCCGGGGGGACTCGGCACAGACGAAGCCTCCCAGCTGGATGAGTAGGCAGAAGAGGCTGGCCCCCGATCTCGCATCTCCCCCAGAAGCACACGGCAGCCGGTACTTGTCCTGCTTCTCGGGGAAGGGAAAGTTTCTAGAGAGAAGCTGGAGCCCTCCCTGGGCTGGACCAGGCTTCAGAGGCGCCCTCTGGGAAATCCCTAGAGAAGGAGAGAAAACGGAATTCTGCAGTGCAGGATCTGAGTTCGAGTCACGGTGAGAGGGACTATGGGAACCACAGCGTCTGGGACGAGGCCATGGATCTTGGAGAGCTGCCCGAGTCTCAGAGATTACGGGACGTGCCCCAGGCCCCAGGACAAGTACATGCCAGCAGGGACATTTGATCCCGGGTCCGTCCCTGACTCAGGGCCCAACAGGCCCACCACAGCGCAGCACTGTGGCAGCCTAGAGGGCATAGAATCCTGGCAGTGCCCGGCGGGCAGTTGGAGATGTGCGGCTGGGGCTCAGGAGAGAAACAAAGGCTGGAAAAACACATGGAACCCCCTTCCAGCGGGGCGATGGATGAGCCGAGGAAGGCCCCAAAGGAGGGAGTGCAGGGACGACAAGGCGCCTGGGACACGGTTTGAGGAGCACCTCGTGGGCACTCAGCGCGCGAGCCTCCACGGAGGCTGGCAAAGCCTGTACAAAATGGCGAGCGCCCGTCCTTCCTCCCTCCCTGCGAGAGAAGAGCCGGCCCGGGCCCGAGGCAGGCCCGCCGAGCTCCCCGGGACAGGAGGAGAGGAAGGCCGAAGGCTGCGGAGCGTGTGCAGATTCGGCCTCCAGAAAAAGGGCCCCATCCGGCAGCTGAGGAAGCGGAGCCGGCCGAGCCCGCGCTGGAGCTCGTGCCCTCGTTCGGCGTGCCAGCTGTGCCCGTTGCCTGTGGCTGTGCCCGTCCGGCGGGCGGAGGGGC